>NC_063066.1:17189295-17489295 GCF_018812025.1 Megalobrama amblycephala | reverse complement strand
GTGATGGGGACACTATACTGTCAAAAAGCACCGTCCTTCAGATGAGACGTTAAACTGAGGTCCTGACTCTCTGTGGTCGTTATAAATCCCAGGATGTCCTTCGAAAAGAGTAGGGGTCTAACCCTGACATCCTGGCCAAATTTGGCCTCTGTCCATCATGGCCTCCTAATCATCTCCATATACTGATTGGCTTCATAACTCTGTCTCCTCTCCACCAATAAGCTGGTGTGTGTGGTGGGCGTTCTGGCACAATTTGGCTGCCGTCGCATCATCCAGGTGGATGCTGCACATTGGAAGTGATTGAGGAGATTCCCCCTTCCATATGTAAAGCGCTTTGAGTACCCAGTAAAGTGCTAAATAAATGTAACAAATTATTATTATTATTATTATTAGCTATTTCATATGCAAAGATGTTAGCCAATCACAGCAGTGGGTGTTTACACTGAAGTCTCACAGCAGACACATCCCTTCAAAGAGAGCATTTAAATCAGAAGGCTAAAATCAGGGTAGGAAAAATGCCTTTTATTTCTAAATTATGACAATTTTGATGTAAAAATCATACTAACGTTATAAGTACACCCCAGGACACATTATAAAACAATGCAGTTCATGACCACTTTAACTAAAATTGTGACATTTGAATGTTTGCTACATTCATACATTTTAATGATATAAACCTCAGAACTTCTCATAGTCAAATAACCTGCCTAGCTTAAAATGTTATAAAAAAATTATTTGGAAAGATGTTTAGAACTTAACTAAGACTTGGTTGGTATGAGTGTATGACTGTAAACATTTTTGATGCCTTTTTAAAATAAGCATTCATGAAACTTTACACATGTGTCAGAAGTGGTGAAAATGTACTTATGATATGGTTTTCAGAATTAGGTGTGGCAAAATGGCTCAGTAGCGCCACCTACAAAATTTCAATTAAGCGCCCTTTGCGCTAGGTTTCACGTACAAGTATGAAATTCTGTAGACACATGTAACATCCCAATACCTACAAAAAAGTCCCTGGGTGCAAAATCTGAAAACCCAACAGGAAGTGTGTTATTTTGAATTTTCTCTGCAAATTTTTGCCATTTCCAGACGTTTACTTTAACAAACTCCTCCTAGAGCTTTAATCAGATCAACATCATGTTTGGTCAGTCTAATCTAAAGGCCTTTGAGACGTTAAATTGCGAAGATCTTGAGTTTTCGCTGAAGGGCGTGTCTGTGGCCCCAAATGGCACCTTAAACCCTCATGGTCTTCCTCTGAGTCAAAGAATATACACCGACAAGAACCGACACTCAATAGAATGTTCCATTGCAACACCGGCGCTCAGCAGCGGCCCTGCGTTTCCGCCATTTTGGGGTGAAAGCGACTTGGCAGTCCACTAGTTTCTATGGCAATTTCAGCTGCTTTGTTAAAAAAAACATACATTTAAGCTGAAATGATTGATGAAATGATTAAAGCTTGAATGATGACAACACAGAATAAAATAATATCACTAATGATCATCAGTCCTTCTAACAGTTTATTTTACAGACTTTGTGTTTAAGTCTTCCACTTTTTTCAAAAAACCTTTGCTCTCTAGAAACCCAGTCAGTTTGGGTTCAAATTCTTTAAAAGATCTAGTATTATTATTATAAGACTGAATTAATACCAACATATGAAATTAAATTAAGGACATAAAATTGGGAATGTTGGACAATAAATACATAACAGCTTGATTTTGCAGTGTTGTCTAATGTCCGTTAAAGCAAAAGTGTCCAAAAGTGTGAATTATGCGATAACGGACACAGCAATGCATCATGTATTATAAGATCATTATGTCTGTATCGTGATCCATTAAAACGTACAATATTTTAAATTCATACCTAGTGATTATTATCAGCCTATATCATTATTAGTAGAGAGGCACACAATCCACATTGCTTGAGGTCGAGTGTAAAGTTTCCACAGTCAGTGATGGTTTGGGGTGCCATGTCATCTGCTGGTGTTGGTCCACTGTGTTTTCTAAGGTCCAAGGTCAACGCAGCCGTATACCAGGAAGTTTTAGAGCACTTCATGCTTCCTGCTGCTGACCAACTTTATGGAGATGCAGATTTCATTTTCCAACAGGACTTGGCACCTGCACACAGTGCCAAAGCTACCAGTACCTGGTTTAAGGACCATGGTATCCCTGTTCTTAATTGGCCAGCAAACTCACCTGACCTTAACCCCATAGAAAATCAATGGGGTATTGTGAAGAGGAAGATGCGATATGCCAGACCCAACAATGCAGAAGAGCTAAAGGCCACTATCAGAGCAACCTGGGCTCTCATAACACCTGAGCAGTGCCACAGACTGATCGACTCCATGCCACGCCGCATTGATGCAGTAATTCAGGCAAAAGGAGCCCCAACTAAGTATTGAGTGCTGTACATTAAAATAAACTTTTAAAAATATGCAATGTATAATCGTTTTTTTCTCGGAGGATAAAGTTTGAACAGTGTTGAATATCCAACAAAATAACCCATGATTACATTTACCCACAGTTTATATGACCCTATAATGACCCTGCTAAGGGGCATTTGCTCCGAGGAGGAGGCAAGGGACGCAGTGCCTCCTCAAAAAATTAGGATGAAAAAATAGCCTAATCGATATTTAAAAAAAAACAAAAAAAGTGTAAAAGTCACTCATTTTTCTAAAGGAACAATGTCCAACAGCGACACCCACAGATAAAGTTACAGTGGGCAGTCCGCGTCTCGTGCCTCCCTTGAACATAAGGACAATAAACAGAGCCCCTAAAACATGCAGTAGGTTTTGTTGGGGGTAATAGAGAATGAATGGGGCATAGTCACATGAGAGGAGGCAATGCCTCCATTGTGCTATGATTGGATATGATCGGGTATGATTGGATATGATTGTTTTGTACGATAAATCCCGCCTCTTGTTTATGTGCGCGTTCCACGCATCAGTCTGACTGAACAAAATGATGTCGTCAATGTAAGACTAATGAAAAAGTAGTAAATAGCTCACCCTGTACCTTCAAACTGCTGACAAACTAGAACACAGTCAGTCTCAAAAGGCAACACCTTAAACATCACTATGAACTGCTAAAAGAACATAAACCACTTGCATTTGATAAAAAGGGCCATTTCCTACATTTGGTACATTATAAATTGTTAAACTGGTTTTAAAAAGTCCAAGTGCAGTTATAAAGGCATGTTTCTGAAACTTGTAAGTTTTCCACAAGATAATATATCAACCATCTTTAATGTTCTTGCCCTTTTATTTGGAACTCTGAACGGCACATTAAGCGTCATTCAGTATGACACGTTTGCAGAGACACAACAAAATCTCTACATTTAAATTAAAGATAATCAAACATGGATTAATACTGAAAACAGCAAACAACATGTTAATAACCCAAATGAAATCTGCACACATTATAGGAGCAACTTATAAGCAAATAACCCTGCCACCAATATTTTGTTAAATTAAGGTTTCTCCAAGATAAGGTTCTGCATGAAGAGGGAGAGCACAACATAACAGCACTCTAATTTTGCAACAGCTACAGAACAGACATAGCCCTGTGCCACAGACCTGGTATTCAGAACACAACAATCTGGCATCTTTAAGCATGTTTTCTTTTGTTCTGTATTCACTATTTTGTGTCTGTTGCACCGGTTGCAAAAATTTCCACTGGAACATAACCTGGGGAATTTTAGAAATATTCCAATTTGGAAACTTAACAGGAATTTATGGGAATTTATGGGAATTAATTAATTCAGGGAAATTTTGGGAAATTTCTATATAAATTTCATATAAATCTATATAAAACATCATACAAACATAAATATAAACATTTTGTTTGGTCATAATAACATGAAATAACAATTATTTCTTTTTTGCACCCAATTAATTCTAATTTAGTAAATATGTCAAATAAATCTATTTTTATTGCAGCAATTTTTATTTAATGTGTTATTTATTTCAATGTCACATGATCCTTCAGAAATCATTCTAATATGCTGATTTATCAATGTTGGAAATTTCAGTTGTGCTGCTTAATATTTTTTGAAACCTGTGATTCTTTTTTCAGGATTCTTTGATGAATAAAATGATAAAACAAAATTTGTTTAAAATAGAAATATTTTCTAGCAATAAAAGTCTTTAAAGCTGCCGTAGAACGTCTTTTTAAAAGATGTAATATAAGTCTAAGGTGTCCCCTGAATGTGTCTGTGAAGTTTCAGCTCAAAATACCCCATAGATTTTTTTTAATTAATTTTTTTAACTGCCTATTTTGGGGCATCATTAAATATGAGCCGATGTTCAATTTCACACATCCTTGCTGAATAAAAGTGTTAATTTCTTTAAAAAAAAAGAAAAAGAAAGAAAAAAACTACTGACCCCAAAATTTGCTGTTCTTTAAATTTTATTAATCAAAGAATCCTGGAAAAAGTATCACAAATTTATAAAAAAAATATTATCAAATCATCATATTAGAATTATTTCTGAAGGATCGTGTGATACTGAAGACTGGAGTAATGATGCTGAAAATTCAGCTTTGATCACAGGAATAAATTACATTTTACTATATATTCAAATAGAAAACAGCTGTTTTACACTCAAATACTATTTCACAATATTACAGTTTTTTTTTCTGTATTTTTGATCAAATGTGTATGTTATTTTAAAATGCACAGTGCATGTAGGGTGTGTGGCCTCAATAGCCCTTTAGCAAGTAGTGTGCTGTGTGAATGTGACTGAGGGTAAAAATTGAAAAACTGAAATTGCATAAAATCTGGTTGTTTTAACCAAGATTATGCTTCAACTACATTTAAGTTCCCTATTATAGGCTAACCTGCAATTCCCTGTTTATTCCCATATACCCCCTTTAATTCCCATATATTCCAGCTTTGAAAATTCCCAGGATTTTGGACCCCTAGTGGCACCCCAGTTGCATGGCTTTCTTGCTCTTTTTTTTTTAAGTTCCATTAAAGTGACGTTTATTTTTCACACTGAATTGCTCTTCCAACCATACTGATGTGATGCTGTCATGCAGTGTCCATTTCATTTTCTAATTTACCAAAAGTGTTGATTTGCACTAGTAACCCATGTAATTAAACAGTTCACCCACTTAGATATCACCGCTTTATGTCACGTCAAAAGCAAACTTCAAAAGACCTGAAAACATGATGACTGCAGGGGTTTTATTGAGCAATCAGCTTGGTGAAATTAAAAATACATCTTCGTGTCATCAGAGTGTTTACCGAGCATGACTGATGATGCGAAATAAGTCGAAGTTAAAAAGTACAGCTGAAAACCAATACAAATAAAATATATTGTTTAACCCTCTATGGTACGGTGTTATTAATTAATTTTTTTTAAAAGTATAGTCATAGTCTATTTTAGTATGTTTTTAAAAAATTAAAAAATATTTAATTAAAATTAATGAAAATGTTTGATATAGTGTCCAATTTTAAGCAGGAAAAAACACCATAAATATTTTTTTCCTCATTGATATTGCATAGGCCTACCATAGAGGGTTAAATTGTTACTGCCTTTAGTTATTATTTTGGAATAAATGTAAAAATGCTTGAAACACTAACTTGATGAGATTGACTTGGTTTTAATAAATAGATCATTAATAACATTGTTAATGTGGTTTCTTTTTTCTTTTTTGATGCAATGTAAATGTTCATTTAATGAGGAAAATGTGACAAGAGTACCGGACATGAATTTACATTTGATGTATAAAAAATAAAAAATAATTAAAAAAACTAAGGTCGTTGTTTGCCTCCTCATTTCAGAACACCACTGCACCCTGCTTGTTCATCATCGGTACTTGCAAAATACATGTCTGCAGTTTCAAACAAAATAGCTCTCCTCAACGACAGAGGGCGATATGTGTAACCAAACGTGATTTCCCATGTGGCGAAAGACTGTGAGTGAGTTTTACGCTGTCTGGTTCATCGTTTATTGAAACGGTGTTGATTTAGAGTGGGAAAGGCTGCACTTTTCATTCACAATTTTCCATTGTAGTTGTTAATTTGTATGTATATAAATATTTTCATGGTGTATTTTGCTTAAGCACGTAAACGATGTCGGCGATATTCGAAGGGGATGCCATGTCAGCCATGCAGAAGTCTCACTGCCACACTTCTCTAAACAATTACAGGTGAGTAATAATATAATAGTAATATAGGTTACCACTAACTATAAATTCATGCTTCAGTTCAATGGAAGGAACTCCAGTTTGCATTAAACTGTATTTTCTGTATAGAGGAACAATGTATCGTTCTCATTTCACGGTCATTAAGGTGATTTATTCATTCTTATCGCCTAATTAAGTATTAATATGAAATTATATAGCATACAGGTGTTTTGCAATTTCAGTCTAATAATAGTCAGTACAGGTGTAAGCATAACTACTCATGTTAATTCATGTACTCATGTAAGCATACATGCTCATGTTAATTGCATGTCCATTTTGGATACAATGTCATTCATTGCCTCCCCTCTGTCATTGCATTTCTGTTATTTCAGATTCAGTCAGATATCATGTTATTGTAAACAGCGTTACATTGCTAAAGCATTAATAAACATGTATATTTATTAGTATATTCATAAATAAACATTTTCACAGTTATTGCCCACAAAAAGGGATACAGTTCATTAAACACTTTGACATTTTGTGTCTACATGCCTCAACCTTGGCAAGTTGTCGCACTGTATGTGATTTGTTGGAATTAAAACTATTACAGGCTTAAAAAATGTAAAACCGTTGTAAAACAATTAATTAAACAGCACAAATGAAAACATATCAAACCATTGTTTTGGCCACAATATATTAAAATATTTAAATTAATACATTTTAATTAATACATAATTATAACATTTAAAATAAGTTATAAATACTCTTTTGAAAGTAGAAATATGCTTCTCAATTAGTACAGAGTCATAAAACGGCATGTTTTTAAAGTAGCATTAGATAAAGTATAGCATGTCACACTGCTGTCACTGTTTGACATGAATATAAGCTCAATAAAGAAAATTTGGTTATGTTAAGATATGTGTATAAGTGTTTAAAAAATGTATTATATTGCAAAAAATTCTATACCAACTGACCTTTTTTTTTCTTTCTATCAGTCCTCAAGAACTGGCCTTAGAAATTAAAGCTTTTATCAGTGGCGTTGACCAGACACAGGGACGTAAACTCAGTGTTCGGGATCATGCCCGCTGTGCAGTGCGCCTCCTTCGAACTGTGCCAGCCTGCCGTGGAGCCGTCTTGGAGCACCTGAGGGGAGTCTATGATGAATATGTTGCATCCTTTCTACAAGATCTGGAGGCGGAGGTTGAAAATGGAGGTACCAGTACAAGTGGAGGAGGCAGTACCAGTGTATCCAATTTGGAGGATGTTATTAAAGAAGTCCATGCTGTACTCTCAGAATTTATCAAGCTTAGTCCTAAAGCTTGGGCTCCACTTGTGTCCACATGGGCTGTAGACCTTCTTGGCCAGCTTAGCAGCAAGCATGCAGGACGACGGGCAGCTCCTCACTCGTCCAGCCTGAATGAGCTGTTGCAGCTTTGGATGTCGTGTGCAGCCACTCGCTCACTTATGGAATGCTACTCTCAGTGTCTAGCAGCCATGTTGGCCTGGTGCCCTGATGCCTGTGTAGATGCCTTGTTGGATACCTCTGTCCAGCACTCCCCTCATTTTGACTGGGTTGTTGCTCACATTGGTTCAGCTTTTCCTGGCACTATTATCAGCAGGGTGCTGGCATGTGGCCTCAAAGACTTTTATGCGCATGGATATTCCTCTGCTGAGAAGGTCAACCAACAGCAGGCAATAGACAAGAGTTGTAGGGTCCCCAAAATAGGCTCAGTGGTTGGTATCCTGGGGCACTTGGCCTCCAGACATTCTGATAGCATCAAGAAAGAGCTTCTCAGGATGTTTCAGGATAGTCTGTCTCCACCCCCTCAAAATGTACCTCCGCATTCATCCGGGGCAGGTGGGTGGGAGAACTCCCCTCATCTCCGTAGGGCCACTGTACCTTTCTTGCTTCAACTGGCTGCTCTTTCCCCTACTCTTCTGGGTGCTGTTTCTGCAGAGCTGGTGGAGTTTCTCAGACCACCTGTCCTAGTTCAACTCCAGGCTCAGTTCCAGGCCTTGCCTCGGGAGGAAGTCGAGAATATGTTGGGTCTAGCGGTACATCTCATAAGCCAAAGCCCTTCAGGTGGAGCAAGGGTGCTGAAGTTCCTTGCGGACACTGCCACACCATCTTCAGTGATTATATCAGGCCCTACACCCTCTCCCCATGATAGTATTCGAGAAGCCTGTGACCGCTTACTGCAAACACTTCTGCTACATCTTCACAAGCTGGTGCACAACCGGCCAGAGGGTGATGAACCCTTCCCACAGTCCTCTGCTGCCTCGGCAATGCCACAAGTGATCCCATTTCTAGAGGAGCTCCAGGGACACATAGGTGATCTGTGTGCTGAAACCCTCCGGCTTGAGCGGAAGAGGCACCTCTGGTTGCATCAGCTCCTGTATCTACTATCGGTGTATGGCGGCCCAAGCGTGGCCACTGAAGCTTTGTGTCAGCTCTTCACTCAAGCCCGAAACCCAGAGGAGCTCGCTCTAGCCTCACAATTGTACACCCCACTTTCCACTTCACTTTCTGGGTTGCTTCCCTCAACAGTAGCCCGCTGTGTTGCCCAGATCCACACTCAAACCCTTGACAACAAACAGCTGGCTCAACTTCTGAACAACTTGGCTACTGCAGTACAGAGTCAAGAGGAGGATCGTAAAAATGGAGGGACTACAATGGGGAGTTCAGCTCAGTCATCGATGCCTGCACAAGTCAGAGTCGCCGTTTCCAGCCACCTTCAGGATTTCTGCCCATTGCTTCTCCATGGTGACAAAACGGTATCCAAGGCAGCTGTCCGTCTGCTCTCGTGTAGCCAGCTTCCCAGAGCTTGCTCTCCAGCTCATCTCTTGCTGATATGTAGAGCAGCAGTGTCACATTTCTTTGTGTGTTTACGACTGCAAGGGGAGAGCCTTAAGGTTGGGGTAGAGGAAGTGGGCTACTCTATGCGACTGTTGTCACGTCTTGCGGCCTACTGTCCTTTGACTCTAAAAGCTGTGCTGCAACAACTGGTGGAGGGAGCCCTGCACAAAGGCAACCGAGATTTGTTTGGAGGTGTGCAGGAAAACCCAAGTGATGACATCACACAGTCACCCAACCTTGTCCCAGACTTGGGCATCTCTCTATTGGATGTCAACTGCAAATTTGGCACTTCTGTTAACTTCTCTGGAAATGTGTGGTCCGTTTTCCATGCTGGAGTAATTGGAAAGGGTTTGAAACCTCCGTACACTCCCTCACAGCCTGACCCAGATAGAATCAATCAGAATATGCAGACTTTGCTTGCAGTCATGGTTCAGTGCTGTAGTTCAGGTGGAGGAAGCCCCACTGGCAATGCTAGAAATAATGGCTCTGCTGTAGGTACCAGTAATGGCAGCTTTTCTGCCAGTGAACCTCACATTTCTAATGAACTTCCCCCAATTAATGCTGAAGCTGCGAAGGTAATTGCCGTAACCCTGGTAGAGAACATCTGCCCAGATGTAGCAAACGGAGAACTGTCCTGGCCTCCAGAGGAACATGCAAAAACCACAGTTGAGCGAGACATACACATTCGTCGTTGCTTTGAAAATAACCCTGTGCTGTTCCACCTCCTCCGGGTGGTCGCAGCTGGACGTCCAGCTCTGTGCTACTGCTCCGTCATTTTAAGGGGTCTACTTTCCACCTTACTGGCTCACTGGGAAGCATCAAGGGAACCATCAGTGTCAGACTCCCCCTGGCACCTTCAGACCTCATGTTTGCTTGTATCATGTATGGGTGAAGGCCAGCTACTACCACCAGTGTTGAGTAACATCCATGAGGTCTTGCCTCACCTCTCACCCTTTGAAGTTAGGCTACTGCTGTTGGGTGTATGGGAGTACATGCGGGGTAACAGCCCAATGCCACAGAAATTTACCTTCTGTGCTGACCAAGGACTTTTCTTTCGGGACTTTTCACGAGACGGTGATGTTGCACGCTATATTGCACCTATCCACAGTGTTCTGCATAAGAACATTGACCGCCTAGGACACCTTTGCTGGAGGTTTCAAGTTTGACAACTGTGAAATTATGAGAAATGTTGTTAAAAACCCAGGTTCCAGAGTCACAGACTTTTCTTATATTGAGATATTTTTCTACCTATTGTTAAATAAGGTGTTAAGTTGATATTTCTACGTTTTCAGAGATGTCAAAATAGTAGCAAAAACCAAACTAATTGTGACAATGTTTGGAAGAGCTTTTCTGCTAACCAGATCAGATCTTGTTTTTGTTTTGTTTTTTGTTTTTGTTTTTTTTGGTATCCTTTATATTGTCTAGCTTTCTGTAGAGTTTTTTCATTAAGCACTGAAAAAAAATGTAGGCCTACAGCAGAGAATAATACCCATTTTCTTTTTGTGTTGCTGTGTGGAAAACAGTAAAAAAAATAAAAAAATAAAAATTAATTAAAATGCCTCATTCTGTTTTTTACTTATTATTATTGGTGGTGTTATTTACAGAAATAGAACAATATAAAATAAAAAGTAAAAGCCACATAAACCAAACTAGTCTGTCTAGTATTAACCAGTGGCATACAGAGTTTTGGTCTAAATCGTCATTATCATCAGAAACTGCCTAGTTAGTACATATAATTGTGCTGAATTGTAATATATAGATTGAGTGTCATCACACAATTATCTTGTGTACACAAGCATATATCAGACGGATTCGTTTCCATGGTAAGGTCTATAGGGGACTCGGTTGTTACCCAATAGTGTTCTGCAAACACACTAACTAACCAACCTCCGGGAGGCTGGGCTTAACGCCGTGTGTCCAAGATGGCGGTTATCTCCATTGAAAGGTAAAACAAAGACTTGGCTCTCATATCAGTTCGTCGTCATGTCTGTTTTTTGAGTTTCGTCTGTGTTTATTTCAAGCTAATCGATGAGAAGTTCGTGTGGGAGCTGGGCTGTAAATCTGCTGCAGGTGTTGAACGAGGAAGCGAAAAGTAGACGTGAATGCGTGGCTGAGCCATCGCTGGCATTATGACGAGTCATGTTTTAATTTATAGGACACTGATGTCTTTATACACCTTTAGGGTTGATGTAAATTAGTCCATACGAATATCTTATTAGATTAGATTCTTTAGGCATGCATTGCAGCCGTTTACATCATATCCTGGCCTTGATCCTTTTATAGATAAATGTAATGGGGCGTCGAGATTGTAGTTTGATATGTGTGCAATGCTAGATAATATCCAAACAGTTTGCAGATTATTATATCCAGCACTATCTGAGTCTAAAACGGACCCGGCATCTAATATATATTTATTTTTTTTATCAGAGATAAGATTTAGTATAGTTAATAAATGCATTTAGAAAATACAGATTTCCTGAAGTATTAAATTGTTTTTAAATTCATATTTAAAATTAGACGGCATCTCAGCTTCTTATGCTTTTAAAGAAAGAATGAATGACACCAGATTGTGTCACGTGCGGGATGTGAAACTTTTTTTTTGAAATGTATAAAATATGTAAATGCTATTATCTCTTTTATTCCCCTTCACACTCTGTCAGGTCCTGTAAGTGGACTTTGATCTATCTTTAATTGTGGGTGGTGGCTTTTTCTTTAAAATAAATAAGAAAAATACTAAAATTAAATAAAGAATACCTGAAGAAAATGAATGAGATTGTTCTCTGAGTACACACTCAAACAAGAAAAGTTTGCACTTTATTCTCTGGTGTTGCGCTGAATAATAATGATTACCCAGTTTGATTAAAAAGAGTTCATTGAAAATAAATAAAAAATAAAAAATATTTCAAATTGCACAAATGTCAGAATAAAGTGAATACAATGTGCCTTATCATTCTTGATGCCAATTGTATTGTGGCACAAATTAGAGATAGTCTGGGGTTTGTTAGAGGAGGTTGCTTGTCACATTTGTTTTTTACATAAAGCAAAATTACTAGCCTATGTGAAAATGCAGGTGGCTGCAGGTTTTAATTTTCCACCATGGTCACCCGTCTAATTACGAAGTAGGAAATGATCCTTGAGGGTGTTAAAAAAGGAAGTGCACATAGCACTGATTCTTTTATTGTTACTCCACCCTGCTCATTCATTACTCAAACCTGATCCATAGCAGTATCCTACTGTAATTCAATCTTTTTTCTTTCTTTTTTTTTTAGGATGGGGCTGCTGTCTGTGGTCTGTGTGTGTCTGTTTTTCAGCAGCGCCTTTGCTGTGGATCGGGGAAACTTCAAAACCTGCGATCAGAGTGCCTTCTGCAAGTATGTCAGTTATACTGTAAACCAGTACAGTATAGATGACCTCTGCAGTGTACAACTACAAAATCCTGTCAAAGATCACAAATACTCATTATTTTGATTATCCGACATACTAAAAATTAAGTACTCTGTTGTGGTAGATTAGAGAGTGCTTAACTTGACTTAACAAAGGGTCCACATATACAGTGATTTTTGTCTGTCTGGTTGTCCATAGACGTCAACGGGCGCTCAAACCGGGTCAGTCACCATACCGTGCTCTTCTGGACACTTTGGAGCTCAGTGACTCCCGACTGACCCTCCAGCTCATTAATGACAACAATAAGGTTTGTTTCATAGTCTCTTTTTAATAAAAGAGCTGCAGCATTTTTTTATATTCAATGGTTTATTCACTTTGCTCAGGTCGTTTTTTTATGGTCAAACCATAGAAGACTTTAGTGGGCCCCTCTTGTTACAAGGCCTGGGACAATGTTCCTGATCAAAAGTCATGATTTTTCGCTGCTCTCTTACTATTTGCAGGTGCACTTGCTGTTGGAGCTCTACAGACTGCAGGGGAATATGACGCGGGTGAAGATAAATGAGTTGAAACCTCTGAAGCCGCGCTTTGAGGTGCCAGACGTGCTCATAGCGGAGCCCCCTACTGAGCCGTGAGTGTGTCTCTGATCTAAGAGTGCACAATGAAATTCAGAGAACAGTCAAACACATGCATGATTTATCGCGTTCCTCTGAGTAACCTCGGCTTGTCTCCGCTTCTTACCTTTTCCTCTGATTCCCCTGTTTACCCCCTTCTTTCATGTCTTTTCCAGTCTCTCATTTTTGTCTAAGGATGAAAATGGAGTTGTGTTGTCTCTGGGAGCAGAGAGCCAGAGGTTGATTGTTAGTGCCCGTCCATTTAGGCTGGACATCATGGAGGGGCCAGAGGTGCTGCTATCCCTCAACTCTCGGGGCCTGCTGGCCTTTGAGCACCTGCGACTTCGCAAAGACACGTGAGTACTGAGTTTTTCTCTTTTTTTTGGAAGCTGGAAAGCATATATACACTACAGATCAAAACTTTGGGGTTGGTGAGGATTTTAATGTTTTTGAAAGAACACTCATCAAGGCTATATTTATCTGATCAAAAATACAGTGATAATAGTAATATTATAAAATAAAATTACAATATACAGTACTGTGCAAAAGTCTTAGGCACGTCAGTATTTTCACCCCCCAAAAAAGGTTTTAAGCCAGTTATTTATATCTTTTGCTGTAGTGTGTCAATAGGAAATATCCGTTCACATTTCCAAACATTCATTTTGCCATTAATTGTAATAATCCAGTGAGATTTTTGAATACAAAAGGAGTCTGACAAATGTAATTTATTACTGTGATGGCAAATCTGAATTTACTCCAGTCTTCAGTCACATGATCGTTTAGAAATTATTCTAATATGCTGATTTGCTGATAAGTGTTATTATCAATGTTAAAAACAGTTGTGCTGCTTAATGTTTTTGTGGAAACTGACATGATTCTTTATGAAGTTCAAAAGAACAGAATATATACATAGAAATCTTTTATAAGATTATAAATGGCTTTACTGTAATGTTTTATCAATGAATGCATCCTTGCTGAATTGATGTCTTTAAAAAAATGTAAACGTTTGTGTAGTTGCTGAACATATTGTTCACCCCCAAAGATATATCCAGTGTCTGCTTGGATTGAAATAATTCTCCATCTGTTCCCATATGCTGGACAAAAATGGCGAATGAGAATTTGTTAATGGATCTAAATCAAGTCAAATGCGAATCATTTACTACCCAAACTTGACTGTTAATCTCTCTTTTGTGTCCGTTTTATCAAAGGCAAGCACAACCAGATGGGGCCGAGGTGAAAGAGAGTGAGAAGGTCAGTAAGAGTATGTGTGTGTTTGTGGGTGTGCTTATGTAAATGATTCAAGTGTCATCTTGCCACGTCTTCAGTTAAAACTAACATGTCCGGTTGCTGCACCTGATCTGGTTTAGCAGCTATATGTAGCAAGAATGACGTGTGTGAGAAGTACCACAATAACTAAAGAAGTATTACTCAATGATCATCACATTGTAACTGTATACCTTTTGAGAATTGAACCCGAAGTAAATCTTTGTTTAAAAATAAAAAAGCTTTCTTTCCCCCCACACAATAGGATGAGGATGGAGAGAGTGATAAAGAGGAAGATGGTCTATGGGAAGAGACATTTAAATCTCATACAGATACTAAACCAAATGGTATGTTTCTAAGTAAATTAAAAACTGCTTCACTAATGCAATTTTCTTATCTTATCTTATCTCAAAGGATTTATTCCTTTTTTAAAGAAGACAATAGACTTGACTTAATGAACCATAAATATTTTTGGTCTGACTTCCCGGAAGAGAAATACTGCAAATTTTATAAGTGTACACTACCATTCAGAAGTTTGGGGTCGCTAAGATTTTTTAATGTTCTTGAAAGAAGTCTCTTATACTCACAGATTCTGCATTTATTTGATCAAAAACAGTAATATTGAGTTATTTCAATTTAACATAATAGTTTTTTTTTAAATTATGTATTTTAAAATGTTTATTCTGAAGGCTGAATTTTATTCTAATATGCTGATTTGGTGCTTAAAAAACATTTCTATTATCAGTGTTGAAAACAGTTGTGTTGCTTAATATTTTTGTGGAAACTGATCATAACAGCATTTATTTAAAATGTAAATCTGTTGTAACATTGTAAATGTCTTTACTGTAATTTTTGCTCAGTTTAATTCATCCTTGCTGAATAAAAGCATTAATTAATTTAAAAAAAAAATCTTAAACTTTTGAACAGTATGCAGTCAACTTTTTAGAGTACATTATAGCATATTAGTTCATATAGATGGCTTCAAAGCTTACATTTTGATTATATAATGAAACGTTAATATTTATATTTGAAAGTTCACTTGAAAGTTACTATCTCTGATGATAAGACTGCATACTGTACTTACAATTAT
Source organism: Megalobrama amblycephala (assembly GCF_018812025.1). Lineage (NCBI taxonomy): Eukaryota > Metazoa > Chordata > Actinopteri > Cypriniformes > Xenocyprididae > Megalobrama > Megalobrama amblycephala. Next base: position 17,473,965 of record NC_063066.1, on the reverse strand, counting down.
CATTAAAATCTTTCCTTAGGCCCCACATCAATAAGTTTAGACTTCTCCTTGCCGGGTGTAGAACATGTATACGGTATTCCAGAGCATGCTGACAACTTAAAACTCAAAACTACAGAGTGAGTAAATATCTTAGTACACAATCAAAATATACCTCCTATGAAAACAGTAAACGGTAATGTTTTTTTCTTTTGTCATTTATTTTTCTAGTGGTGGTGATCCATACAGGCTGTATAACCTAGATGTGTTTCAGTATGAGCTCTATAACCCTATGGCCTTGTATGGATCCGTACCTGTCATGCTAGCCCATAACACGCAGAGAACCATGGGTATTTTCTGGCTTAATGCAGCTGAGACCTGGGTAGACATCAGTTCTAATACAGCAGGAAAGGTAAGAGGTCAATAGGGCTCTCTGTTATCTCTTATTAGTGTATTTTAAAACTCCTCATGGTTAATTTTGTTGTTCCTTTCAGACTGTCTTTGGTAAGATGCTAGACTTTGTTCAAGGCTCCAGTGAGACACCACAGACTGATGTCCGTTGGATCTCTGAGAGTGGAATTATTGATGTCTTCATCATGCTTGGGCCCAAACCATCAGATGTCTTCTCACAGTATGCCTCTCTCACAGGTAAATGCCAGCTATGAGCTCTAAACTTCACCAACCAAACCATTCACAAAACCCTGTACATATCTACATATCTATACATAATGTGTGTATGTGTTTGTGTGTTTTACTCTCTAGGGACCCAGTCCTTCCCTCCTCTGGCCAGTCTGGGCTATCACCAGTGCCGCTGGAATTATAACGACCAGGAGGATGTGAAGTCAGTGGACCAAGGTTTTGACCAATATGACATCCCTTACGACTTCATATGGCTTGACATCGAGCATGCCGATGGCAAGCGCTACTTCACCTGGGATCCTCACAAGTTTTCTCAGCCTAAAGAGATGCTTCAGGGCCTAATGGACAAGAGACGCAAGGTCAGCCACAGTTGTTTGTATAACTGTAGTATAATGTGATTTTTTTTTTTTTTTTTTTTTTTTCTAAACATAAGTATGAAGAACAGTCTGACTGAAAAATTGTGATGACAATTTTGTTTATAGATGGTTGCTATAGTAGATCCCCACATTAGGGTTGATAGTGGCTACAAGATCCACAACGAGATTACTGCTAAGGACTTCTACACTAAGAACAAAGATGGTGGAAATTATGAAGGCTGGTGCTGGCCAGGTGAGAAGTTTGCTTTTAAATGTAATGTCTCGAGTCTCAGTACTGGCAGGAAACGTAGGTGGCGGGAGTGAACGAACAGCACTCTCTTACACTTTCATTACCCACAACTGAGATACCCTCTAGCAAGGCACCTAACCCCCAATCGCTCCCCGAGCCCCACTATGGAAAAAAAAAACTGCTCGGAGTGTCTGTCCAGTACTCACAAATTCCAAGTATACTTGGCCACACATCATGCCATTTTCACTTTCCCTTAAAAAGATTTTAATTTTTTGTTTTTGAATGAAGTCTCTTATGCTTACAAAGGCTGTATTTATTTAAGCATAAAAATACGGTAAAAACAGTAATATTGTAAAAATGTTACATTTTAAAATATTAATTTAAGATAACTGTTTTTCTATTTTAATATATTTTAAAATGCAACACATTCCTGTGATGGCAAAGTTGATTTTCAGCAGCATTACTCCATCTTTTTAACTGTCACTTTTGATAAATTTAATGCATCCTTGTATTAAGTTCTTTAAAACATTTTTTTTACTGATCTTAAACTCTTAAATGGTGGTTTAAGTAATTTCACTATGATTTAAACATATATGTTGTATTTGTGATAAGATGTTTAAAGTGTTCACCAAAAAATTAAATTTCTGTCATTAATTACTCATCCTCATGTTTTCCACACCCATAAGACCTTTGTTCATCTTCAGAACACAAATTAAGATATTTCTGATGAAATCTGAGAGTTTTTTTTTTTGTTTTTTTGTTTTTTTTTTGTTTTTTTTAATCCCCCATAGAAAGCAACGTAATTACCATCATTCAAGGTCCAGAAAAGTAGTAAAGACATTAAAATAGTCAATGTGACTGCAGTGGTTCAACCTGTCAGTCTCCTACGCAGTTGACGCAGTGTAGCACTTCTGAACGCCGGCTTCAGGGTTTTTCTTTTGCTTCATAACATTAAGGTTGAACTACTGCTGTCACGTTGACTATTTTAACGGTCTTTAAAGGTGCCATCGAACGTTTTTTTACAAGATGTAATATAAGTCTAAGGTGTCCCCTGAATGTGTCTGTGAAGTTTCAGCTCAAAATACCCCATAGATTTTTTTTTAAATAATTTTTTTAACTGCCTGTTTTGGGGCATAATTAGAAATGCGCCAATTCAGGGCTGCTGCCCCTTTAATTGCTCACGCTCTCCGCCCCCTCCCGAGCTCTCGACTCTATCATTGCATAAACAAAGTTCACACAGCTAATATAACCCTCAAAATGGATCTTTACAAAGTGTTCATCATGCAGTATGTCTAATCGCGTAAGTATGGTATTTATTTGGATGTTTACATTTGATTTTGAATGAGTTTGATAGTGCTCCGTGGCTAACGGCTAATGCTACACTGTTGGAGAGATTTATAAAGAATGAAGTTGTGTTTATGAATTATACAGACTGCAAGTGTTTAAAAATGAAAATAGCGACGGCTCTCTTGTCTACGTGAATACAGTAATAAACGATGGTAACTTTAACCACATTTAACAGTACATTAACAACATGCTAACGAAACATTTAGAAAGACAATTTACAAATATCACTAAAAATATCATGATATCATGGATCATGTCAGTTATTATCGCTCCATCTGCCATTTTTCGCTATTGTCCTTGCTTGCTTACCTAGTCTGATGATTCAGCTGTGCATATCCAGACGTTAATACTGGCTGCCCTTGTCTAATGCCTTTCATAATGTTGGGAACATGGGCTGGCATTATGCAAATATTGGGGGCGTATACCCCGACTGTTACGTAACAGTCGGTGTTATGTTGAGATTCGCCTGTTCTTCAGAGGTCTTTTAAACAAATGAGATTTATATAAGGAGGAAACAATGGAGTTTGAGACTCACTGTATGTCATTTCCATGTACTGAACTCTTGTTATTCAACTCTGCCGAGGTAAATTCAATTTTCAATTCGATGGCACCTTTAATACCTTTCTGGACCTTGAATGACGGTAATTACATAGCTTTCTATGGGGGCTAAAAAATCTCTTGGATTCCATCAAAAATATCTTATAATTTGTGTTCCGAAGATGAATGAAGGTCTTATGGGTTTGGAACAACATGAGGGTGAGTATTTAATGACAGGAATTTTATTTTTGGGTGAATTAACCCTTTAATATAACATTTATTGTAGTTAAAATTCATCTCTGATTCCTTTGGCATGGTCTTATCACAGGAAACTCTGGTTACCCAGACTTTACAAATCCAGAAATGCGGGCCTGGTGGGCCAGCATGTTCGCCTATGATCAGTATGAGGTGAGACTTTTCTGTTGTCAATCTCAAAAGTGGAAGCCCTAATCTAGAAAAAGGATCTGAAACTATTTTGAATCATAACGGTCTTGACCAAAAGGATTGTTAGATTGAATGAATGATTTCCTTATCATTCTAATGTTCTAATGGTTGCAGATAAATTAATCAAGTAAATGTTGTAACTCTACCTCTGTTTCTAACCTCATCTTACCCAGACAGGATGTGGTGATGCTTTTATGTTTTATGTTCCATTTCCCTTCTACATTTGATTGTTCAAGAAGATTGTGAAGTGCTTACGTTCACAAAAACAGAGTGCAAGAATAAATTCAAAACAGAATACACAAACAACAAATTTTGCATATAGACATGTTTAAATAAAGGCTGTACACCAAACTCCAGAGGACTGTGAAGAACATCGATCACTGGTTTCTGTTAGGTGGTTCCTTCTCACTGTGAAATCTCAATGGTCTAATGTTTCCCATACCTAATAATTAAAAATTAATTTAGTATATCTTCCTATGGTTTAGCGTGATGTTGCACAGCAGTTTTGCACTCAGCGTGAACAGACAAATTTATTGTTCGTTTGAACTTGTTGCCTCGCATCTGGTTGGGCCACGGTGTTAAAAGTCAAAAAGACAAAACAAATCCCATTGTCACAACTCTACATGTTGCTTTTCAGGGCTCAATGCAGAACCTTTTTACTTGGAATGACATGAACGAGCCGTCCGTGTTCAATGGCCCAGAGGTCACTATGCACAAAGATGCGCTACATGGAAACTGGGAGCACAGAGAAATACACAATATCTATGGACTTTACGTGGTAAGGAACTCTACAAGATGTATAAGAACCACCATGTAGAGTATTTTTTGTAATTTATGATAAATTATAACTTTTAAGAGAAACAGACATCAATAACGTTACAATTATTGTATGCTCTACCACCTGGATTAAAAGTTTTCCTTCATTTCCTTTGTGTTATTTTGCAGCAAAGAGCCACTGCTGAAGGTCAGATTCAACGATCCGGTGGAATTGAAAGGCCTTTTGTGCTGACCAGAGCCTTTTTTGCTGGTTCTCAGAGATATGGTGAATTCATGCACACTAAACTTAAAGCCTCAAACATCATCATCATTTTATTGTACTTGTTTTGTACTTCATTGTACAAACATTTTGGTTTGTGTATTTTCATCAGGTGCTGTCTGGACTGGCGATAATGCTGCTGAATGGGACCATCTGAAGATTTCTATTCCCATGTGTCTCAGTCTTGGGCTTGTTGGCATCTCTTTTTGTGGAGGTCAGAAATTAACTTTGTAGTAGTGATGATAACTAGGCCCAAACAAAATTTTATTTTCTGTGCTGATTTTGGGGGGAAATGGATTTTAACATGATAAAATACATATTACAGTTTTACTCATAGCTGAAAGCACAATCATATCAGGCAAAATATTTAATAACAAACATAATTAATAGCAGGGCTATGTGTGTATTTTGAATAATAAATGTTTCTATTCTACACCAAGTCTGCAGACAGCTTCCATGTATAATGCAAAGCACATGTGTAACTTTATCTTTCTGCATTTCATAATCATGCTAGTAATTTATCTCTTTTCTTGAATGCAGCTGATGTAGGTGGCTTTTTTAAGAATCCCAGCACTGAGCTTCTGGTTCGCTGGTACCAAACGGGTGCATATCAGCCGTTCTTCCGTGCTCACGCCCATCTAGACACCACACGCAGGGAACCCTGGCTCTTTGGTCCAGAGAACACGGCACTCATGCGTGAGGCAATCCGCCAGCGTTATGCTCTTCTGCCATACTGGTACCAGCTGTTCTACCATGCACACAGAACCGGAATGCCAGTCATGAGGTGAGTGCGGTCCCTGTGAATGCTTGTTTAGAACACCGTTCGTTATTTCAAGTAGACTGGATTGTTTGTGTTGTCAAAGGAACTACTTCATTTTACGTTAGTGCTCTTTTTCTTTTCTGTCATGTCTCAGACCTCTTTGGGTTGATTATCCTAAGGATACAGCAACTTTCACCATTGATGATGAATTCCTAATTGGTGAGAGAGAAAAAAAACTTTCAAAGTTTTGAGTTAAAGTCTAATATCAATTAGTCTGTAATTTATAAATTATTATTTGGTAAAGTCTGTTTCTTGTTGTTTAGGAAGGGATTTGTTGGTTCACCCAGTCACAGAGGAAGGGTCTCGTGGAGTCACAGCCTATCTTCCTGGAGCCGAAGAGGTAATATTGCTGATATCAAAATCTTTATCTTCCGAGACAAAAATATTGATGATTATTGCAGTCCGGGTGATATCTACATTATGTGCAAAAAAAAAAAAAAAAAAGTTTCAGTATCTGCCACCAACTAGTCAATAGTTAGTAGCAAACCATAATTCATGGCTCTGTGACATAAACTAAAGCTTATTTGCCTTTTTTTGTTTGTTTGTTTTTGTGTGACACCCATTGATATTTCCAAGTCAAAACTGTGCTCATCATGAGAGCTTTTAATGTTAGAATGAATGGGACTGTATATAATAACTTATGTTATATGAGATTAACCCATGTTCATTTACTCACATCACACTTTCACCATGATGCTTCATCTTGTTTTTCTGATCTATATCCAGGTTTGGTATGATGTCCATACTTTTCAAAAACACAATGGCGTGCAGAATCTCTACATCCCAGTCACTCTTAGCTCTGTAAGAGTCTTTCCTTGTTCAAAAACAAAAATGTTTATTTGAGTTTTATATCCACTAAATAATTTTATTTTCATTTATTTGTTTTAGATCCCAGTATTCCAGCGTGGTGGTTCTATCATCCCTCGGAAGGACCGAGTTCGAAGGTCATCTGCATGCATGGAAAATGACCCATATACCTTGTATGTGGCCCTTAGCCCTAAGGTAAAGAGCTAGTTCTCTCTGTTGACTAACTAAACAAATTGTGTAACAGAATAAAGTCCATTAGTCAGATTAATTTAGCTATGTTTTTCTCCTCCCTCTCTCTCTTTAGAAATTTGCTGAAGGTGAGCTGTACATTGATGATGGCCATAGTTTTAACTATGAAACAAAGACAGAATTAATTCATCGGAAAATCACCTTTGCCAATAATGCTCTTACCTCCAGGTATTTATATTAATGTCATTGTCCAAACATTATTGGATTCAATTTTGTATAACTTACTGCAGAAAGTTTTAACTCAAAATAATAATAATTTCATTTATAATCTCAGCAACCTGTGCCCAGACTGTAAATTCTTAACTTCATCCTGGATTGAAAAAGTTCTCATTTTGGGTGCCAGCAAGCCCAAAAAGGTTCTTCTTAAAATGGATGGTAAGTTATTTATTCAGGTCTGCTCAACATTGTAATATTAGAAACTAATTTAATATTTTCTGATGGAAATGACCTCAGTGTTTGAGATAATATGGCAATCTAATCTTCTCACGCTCTCTCACAGGCAAAGAAACCCCTGTGGAGTTTGAGTTTGATACCTCCATGTCCGTGCTAACCCTTCGTAAACCAGGGATGAACGCCGGAAACGATTGGACCCTGCTGCTGCAGTAGCTCACGAGATCTCTACAGCAGCCAAGGCCAGATGACACAAAATCTATTAAATTCACCCAAAAAGAGAATAAAAAAAAAATTCACTTTTAATTCATAAACACATTGAGCACTTAAAAAAAATCAACGTGACAATTCAGAAGCGAACAGTGGTACAATGGGTCAGAGATTTTTGTGCTAAAAAGAAATGGATCCAACTGGCAGGGTCAGAGAGTAAATGCTTTCCATTTTAAATGTAATGTCATTCACAAATCAAAAGCTTTTGTTTTTAATTTCATGTAGTGAGACAAGTAGTGATAAAGTCAGATTAACTGAATCATGTAGTGGATTTAAATCATTTCAGGGCTGCATATGAGGGCGTTAATTGAATTTAAACTCTCAGTGCACAGTAAAAACCCAGTTGTTCTGGAAGTCAATCTCCTTAACAAATGGATTTTTCTTTTTCAAGGAAGACGACACATCAGGTTCACAAATCTTTGCTGTTTTTCTTATTTTAAAAACAGAAAAGCTCTAGGAAATTGTTTAACTATGATCACATTTGCACATCAGGGGTTTTATAGACTACTATTAAGTTCTGTTTGCTAGTTAATTTTGGTGGGGGCTCTTGGGTTTAGATTAATTAAGAGGGAAATAACCCACTGAATCTGTGAGTTTATTTTGTCTTATTGCTTAGTTTTTGCCATTTTTGTTTTGTAGAGCACTTGAATATGTTGGGTTTGGGGTGGGTAGGGTGATTTTACGTTTTGAGCCAGCAAAGCAGAATGTAACAGTCAGGCACTTATAACAATTCCAGCTGTAATGGGGAAGGTGATTTGTGAAGTGAATTTTATTGTTATCCACTATAAAATTGATAAATTGTCAAAATGACTTAAGTGTTTTAGGCAGGGCCTCTAATGAAGGAGGACATTGTGTACGTTCCCGTTTGACCATCCTGTGTGACTGCTCTGTGTTGCTGATTTTCCAGTTTGTTTCATTCCATTTTTGAGGGTGACCCTGAAAGCTCTGAAAATGATAATGACTAAGTGTAAAGTCTAAAGTTTTGATTAATTGATGTTCAAATGAGATGGTAATAAAGATTAACTGTACATTCCCAACTGCATGTGTTTGTTTTCCCTCATATATTTGGCAGCTCATCCACTTAGGAAAAATATTACAATGACATTCTGTTTGTTCAATTATACATAATTATGGCATTATGTGATGGTTAATATTTCCATTTAAAATTGCCAATTTGAAATTAGGGCCTGGTTTCACAGACAGGTCTTAGATTAAACCAGGATTATGCCTTGGTTCATTTGGGACATTGCCTTAGAAGAAAAAAAAAAAAACATTACTAGTGTGCATCTTTAGACAAAACAATGACAGACACTGACATATTTTAAAATATGTCAGTGCAAAATATGTCAAACATGCATTTTAAGTCTGGGACTAGGCCTAAGCCTTGTCTGTGAAACCGGGGGTAAAAGTAATAACAGCTAAAATAAATAGATAATTTAGCATGGATTGTGTTGATTCATAAAACATTATTTTTGGAGTCATGTTAAACTTAAAGTGGTGTCAGACTATTTTGTTTAATGTATATTAATCATATCACTTCCAAAAGTTTTAAAACTATATTTACTATTTTGAGATTTCAGATTTTGCTGTCGTCTATCTACTGCGACAGTAATGTGAAATTGCAGGGGTCGCACGTTTTACGCGTCATTTGTTATGTGGTAAATAATGGCGGCGGAAGGCTTAGAGGACCTGAGCAACAACGGGGAAAAACTCACAAACCCTCCAGGTTTCCCTTTAAAAGTTACCTAATAAAATACCGAGTTTGTAAGCATGTATGAATGATTTGTCGTATTCATTTCTTAAATGCTTTAATGCATCAGTTACACGAGCACGTCTTCATAATATAGCTAGCTTGCTAACTAACAGTGATTTATTGAACCGAACTTGAGTGTTTTGATACTGTAAGAGTTGTTTGACACACTGTCAAGTTTAATACGATGATTAAATTGCAGACTAACATATAAATGGATAATTAATATTATTTTGAAGCACATGACGTCAACGTAATATGTAAACAATAAAATAAACTCTTATAGCGAGATTAAAGCGAGAACACTAAATACATAATTTATTACAGTTTTAGCTACTGCCACATACGTTGACTTGGATAAACCATTTTATCACCAACATGACTTAAGTACACTGCAGTGTAGTTAATCAAACACATCGTTTTCTGTGACAGAGCTTTATGAGCCTGAGGTTGCAGACCTTCCCAAACCAGATGTAGTGGAGTCAGTGAAGAGCGGTGCTGATGGAGGAGACACAGGCGTCTCAACGGCATCCTACACAGCAGAAGGAGAAGAGGAGGAGGGAGAGATGCCGACAGACTTCGAGAGACTTTGGAAACATACCAGTGACAATCCTCAAGATTTTAACAGCTGGACTGACCTTCTGCAGTATTGTGAACAAGAGGTGAATGGGTTGAAAACAGATAATATTGCTTTGTTATTGGGTCGACACCAAAATGTTTAATGTTTTTCATTTCATTATCTACAGGGCCACATGAGAGCTTCCCGTCAAGCCCTGAATGCATTTCTGGTCAGGTATCCTCTGTGCTACGGTTACTGGAAAAAGTTTGCGGACCTTGAGAGACAGGTCGGACACAACGATAAGGCTGAAGAGGTGAGAACATGCATAGATGGACAGTTCAGTTATTGAATAAAAATACAAAAGAACAAAAGCAATCTCAAAACAGAAAAAAATTCCTCATTTATGGTTGTCATGTTATTATATTAACCGTTCTGATTGGTCTGCAATTTTGTAATCCTCAAAAACGATTTGTTCATAATACTGAAGCGGAAATTTAAAACTCTATTTGGTTCCTGTGACAGGTGTGTGAACGAGGTTTGAAGGCCATTCCGCTCAGTGTTGATCTCTGGATCCACTACATCAACCTTCTGCTGGGAACGCTTAACATGAACCTGCCAGAGTCAACACGGCGTATCCGCAGGTATGGATGCAGTTTCAGCTTCCATGTTTATTCAATAATATTGTTAGATCCAGTTTGTTACTAGACCTCTTTCTCCTTCCAGTAATATCAGATTTTGTCTGAAATTCTGTCGCCACTGATGCCACGTTAACTCAACCAGCCAAGAGACAGATGCAGGGGAAGAGCAAGAGGCAGGAGATGAAGTGGTGATAATATGTGATCAGATTTTGTTGAATAACTTTTGTTGCATCTTTGTTAAAGCTCTGTCTAGCCAGAAAAAAAATTACAGCAAGTGTTCTTAAGCAAAAGGAAAAGTAAATTTAATGCTACTTAAAAGTGTTTAAATACCTTTACGATAAAGTTATTCTCCTTAGCACTTTTTAGCAAAGATGCACGAATTAAGGCTTGAACACATTACACATATTTTTGCCCCGTGATTTACAGTCTGCAGATTTGAGTTGACTGATTTCATAGAAAATAAGGTAGTGTATGATGGCCACATAGTCTAATTTTTGGCTTCAGACTATGAATACAACCTGTCAGAGGATATCAGACATGTTTGATATTTTGAAATAATTTCAGAACACATATTGTTTTTGTAATGCATCTCCTAGCTACGAGTTTCTGACTGAATATGTTGTGTTTGGAATAACTTGAAGGTCAGGTAGTATGTGGTCCTCAGTCATTTAGTGTATGATGCCCAGTTTTTCTCTGTTACCAGTGACAAAGTCAGCAAGTGTATGATGCCTGGTGTTGTGTATTTCAGCCTTTAGTTAAAGCTTAAAGTCAGAATAAAACGGAGATAGTGATTGCCTTTTATTCCCTGTTGTGACATATCTGAGTGAAATGGCTTCTCTAACAAGCAAAACTGTTGGGCGGGACTTAATTTTGTCCATCAAGAATTGATTGGATTGTTGGATCATTGTTGTTTGGTATTGCTGCGATCTCATGTGAGTGATTGGTTGGAGGACGCACGTCATCAGAGAAGAGATGCCGTTGAAAAGGACAGGAGACGCTAATGTCATTGATTAAAGATTACTAGGGCACATAAATTTAAAAAGATTATGTACATGGATAAGTCATTTATATAAACACTGCAGTATGCCATAAAAAATAAGAATTGTCAGTTTTGAATTCATAATGACTTTAAATATTATACTTTACAGCAATAAAACATCCCAAGAAACAGTATAACATGAAAAGTAAAGTCTTGTCCTCTCCTCAGCGTGTTTGAGGAGGCAGTTGCAGCCGCTGGCTGGGACTTCCATTCAGACAGGCTGTGGGATCTGTACGCCGAGTGGGAGAAGGAGCAGGGTAACCTGAAGTCCATGACCAGTGTCTATGACCGAGTACTGAGGATCCCCACACAGCTCTACAACACACATTATGAAAAGTACGCTATGCTCATAGACCATATGTTATTTGTCATAACAATTTTTTTTTCTCGCACAACTCCTCAGATTTGAGGCACACAATCCAAGTACCACACACACACACGCATGGATTTGTGAGAATTTGTTACAATTTCTTCTCACGCTCATATTCTGTGATCTCTTTCCCCCTTTATATTTAGATGCAGCTGAATGCATCAACAAAAGCCTAATTGGTAAACTGTCAAACACCTGCAGTTAAACACTTCAAATCCAGATCACCAAAATATCACAAAAATTCTTTTGCTTTCAGAGTCCATAAAAATCATGATGACCCTTACGTTAATCAAGGCTAATGTTCTTTGAATTTCTGTCTCTTCACTCAGACTGAAAACTCATCTAACCTCCCACCCGCCTCAGGACGTTCTGTCTCCTGAGGAGTACAGTAAGGTGAGGACCGAGTACAAACAGAGCCAGATTCAAGCCAAAAAAGAGAGATCTGATATCACTGCAGATGAAGAGGAGAGGCCGCCAGGGGAGGAAGAGTCTGCAGACAACGGCGAGGACTCGGTAACTCTAACCCACTTTGCTAGAGGGTTTTCTTTTGATGTGAGAATGTAGAGATTATCGTTTTAATCTTTAATATGTTTTTATGCAGGAAGAAGCAGTGCAGAAGATGCAGGAGCTCCTGTTGATCAGTAGAGAGGAACTATACCAACAAAATGAGGCAGAAGTCAGGAAGAGATGGAACTATGAGGACGCTGTAAGTTCCAGAACTGTTTCTCAGAAAGATGCTTCACAGTTGTGCTTTTGCATTGAAATCCATATTTTTATTCAGCAAGGATGCATTAAGTTGATCAAATGTGACAGCCAAGACATTTGCATTGTTACAAACATTTTGTTTCAAATAAATGTTGTTCTTTTGATCTTTCTATTGATCAAAGAATCATGGGGGGGACGACTAAACTCTAATTATTAATTTTCAAAATTGCTAATAAGGAATGTTTCTTGAGCACCAAATCAGAATAATAGAATAATTTCTGAAAGATCATGTGACACTGAAGACTGGATTAATGATGCTGAAAATTCAGCTTTGCATCACAGGAATAATTTACATTTACAAAATATATTCCAATAGAAAAGTTATTTTAAGTAAGCAATGAGGTACTAGCGGCCGTGCTGAAATGTGAATAAGTCACGGCTGAAGGGCATTGTTAGGCTTGACGCAAAGCGTTTCTTCGTTAAAGCTTATTGTGACATTTTTGTTGGTTAAAATGCGAAAAATGAGCCTGGCATGAGTTCTCGGTTACCCTCTTTCCCTCTTCGTCCAAAATGTTACTGCACAGCACGTCAAACCAGACTTAATTTACGAGTCCTTCAGGTGTGTTTAATGGTGCTGAAATCCTGAAATCGGTGTGTGATGCTCCGTTTTATCATGGCCCTCTCATCTCAGTGTCTTCACGACTCCAGCAAAAGCATTATTTGTTGAGGTGAATTCCCTGTCTCATTAAACACCAGGACAAACTCAAAGGTGGATCAGATATCTGTAGAGACTGCCACGTAAAGCTATGTACCTGCTGATGCCATATTTTTCACCTTTGGAGCTTCTGATGGTTCCGTAGAAGTCGCTGAGAATTTCGTTGAATTCTGTCTTGGTGATTTGTTTAAAATCAATGCTGCGACTAGTCTGGGTAAACCCAGCCTGATCTGCCGGCGATTTGATTTCGCTCGGCAACTCAGTCTGGAAACCCGTGCATTAATTTCTGCTGCGCTGTTACACATTTGCGGGAACCAATCACAGACTGGCTTATCCACGATGACGATAGAGAAGCGACGGCAAGCAGCTTTCAAACTCTATCTGATCTACCCGTCACTCCAAAATAACAATGCACAATCACAGTACCGCCGATTGTGTTAAGCATTTACCTTATCTGAGAGAAATATAGCAGAGCGTTGATCCGACAGTCTCTTCATAGGAAGATTACACACAGCGATTAATGACACACAATGATTCTCTGCTGTTATTTTGGTGGTTTGCTTCACGATGTAAGTACAGGACTCTTTTACTTAAATGCCCCTTGATGGTAGACAATATTTTTATTATTTGCTCTATATGTTTCGTCTCCCTGCTTCTTGAATCTCGCGCTGCCTGAGCTGACTGGAATTCTTTTTGGTTGTCATGACAATGACGTAGTTTAGGGCGGCTATATTCCGCGTTCATTTACACTGAACCAGAACAGTATCAGAGTCGCCTTTTAAACTCTCGACGATGCTGAATGACTTCTTTAGTTAGCAAACAAATTGCTCGAGTGGGTGTAAATACCGATCACTTTCATGTTTTTTTGCACAACCTGCAAAAATCGCTCGATGCCATTGCTGCTTCTGCAAACCGCGGATCAATGCTACAAACCAATACAAACTAACCCTGCGTCTCAATCAGCTCCCTAGCTCCCTGCTCGTTGATCACGCCTCTTGTGCAGTAGGAAATACATAGCAAACTCACCAGACCAATGTTCAATTTTAAACTGAGCTTGGTCTGGTGATAGCCAGACTATGCTGCGACCCTTTTCATCAGACCAGTCACCAAAGCACTTCATCAAAGCAATTTACCTTCCTGTTGCTTGAATCTCTCTCCATTTTTTTCCAGATTAAAAGGCCATATTTCCACGTGAAGCCTCTGGATAGAGCTCAGTTGAAAGCCTGGCAGAGCTATCTGGACTGGGAGATAGCAGAAGCTGAAACAGCTGCAATGGCTGCTGAAGGGACAGCCGTGGAAGGCCATGAAGATTCAAAACAAGAGTGTGTAGCTGGACACGAGAGAGTACTGATTCTTTTTGAGCGCTGTTTAATTGCTTGTGCACTCTATGAGGAATTCTGGGATAAAGTAAGTGGAAAGGACATCAAACTACCTTTTATAAAATATCACAATGATCTGCCTTATTATTTTGAGACCTTTTTTGTTGCTTTTTGTAATTTATTTGTGTGCTTTACAGTATGTGCATTACCTGGAGCCACGCGGGCTGGAGGAGGTGCGTAATGTGTACCACAGAGCTTGTGAAATCCATCTTCCGTACAAACACAGCATCCACCTTCAGTGGGCCTTATTTGAGGAAAAACATGGTGAGAATGTCAGCTTAAGCATAGAAAATACACTAATCTGAAAGATAAAACATTTTAATACTTTTTAATTAAAATGTGTGGGTTTTTTTGTCTTCAGCTATTGCATTATCTGTATTTTACATATGTTTGTCTTCTCTCCCATAGGTAATAATTCAGAGGCACGGCGTATTCTAGAATCCCTTGAGATAACAGTCCCTGGTTTGGCTGCTGTGCGTCTGAGGAGGGTAGGTCTGGAGAGGAGAGCAGGGCATCTAGATGTGGCAGAGTCACTGTTGAAGGAGACGGTGGACCAGAGTAAAGACAACCCCACACTCCACGCCTTCTACTCCATCAAACTGTCTCGCTTCCTTCACAAGCTGTGCAAGAACCCTGCCAGGGCCCGCACTGTTCTCCAGGAAGCCATAGAGCTGAGTCCGGTAAAATACCAGCGTTTGACATTTTACAAGCAGTTTGGGCTTAGTAAAAAAAAAAAATCTTTTATTCATCAAAGACACATTAAATTAATCATAAGTGTCTGTAAATATATTTATAATGTTACAGAAGATTTCTATTTCAAATAAATGCTGTTCCTTTGAACTTTCTATTCATCAGAGAATAATTAAAATAGCATCACAGTTTCCACAAAAATATTAAGCAGCAAAACTGTTTAAACATTGATAATAATAAGAAATCATGTGACACTGAAGACTGGATTAATGATGCTGAAAATTCAGCTTTGCATCACAGGAATAAATTACATTTTAAAATATATTCAAATAAAAAGCAGTTCTGTTAAATTGTATTAATATTTCACATTACTGTTTTTACTGTATTTTTTTTTATCATAGCATAAGAGACTTCTTTCAAAAAATGTAATGACCTCAAACTTTTGAATAGTAGTTTATTTCAGTCTTTATATCTTACTATGATATGAAAATTCTTTATTCTTGAAAATTATCACAATATGATGCATCACAGTACCAATATTTTATGACTCGCTCATTTCAGTATTCTGGCATTTGGCTCCTCAGGATAATGGTAGATTGTACCAGAACCTTCTGGAGCTGGAGATGTCAGGTGACCTGCGGGCTAATGGAGGTGGTGTTCAGCAGTGTGTGGCCAAAGCACTTGCTGCTCCTCTCTCCCCAAAGACCAAAATCCTTTTCTCCCAGCGCAGCCTGCAGTTTGCTGAGGACTTTGGGACCACAGTACAGAGGTCAGAATTTTTTTTAATTTTTTTATTATTATTATTTACTCACTACAATCTACTTATTATTATGTGGATTCTCCATTAATAGGTTTACTTAAATGTTATTTAGGTGTTTTGCTTGTATGTTATCAGTGTCTTGAGCATATATGAGGAGCACCAGAAGCTGCTAAAGGAACACAATGCAAAGAGAGGAGCAGAGAATGGGTAAGCTCAAAAAACAAACCCTTTCAATATTTAGCTGTGTGAAAGACTTTTTAATGTGCTTCTGTATATTCCTCAAGCGATAATGATGATCCAGAAAAGATTAACAAAATGGACGATGGATCTGCCTTGACGGTGCCTCCACAGACTGCTCCTCCCACGATGCCTCACGTTCCCATGACAACACCACCTCCCTCTATGATGGGCGGAGACATGAGTGGATCGTATGGAAGTTATGGCAGCTGGTATCAGGTAAAAAATTGAATTTGCACATGTAAATCGTATTGTTAAAATACTGCATCTACCCTTTCAAAGATTAAACTCAGTGCATTGGTGATTTAAAATGTGTATTGTATACAAATATTGTCCCTGTGTCTCTGCAGCAGTATGGAGGGTATGGCAGCTACCAAAACCCATGGAACCAGTATAATCAGTACTACCCTCCCAGCTAAATCTCTTCAGAGACGGAGGTCTGGGGTGCTGCTTCATGTGATCCACTCACACATCCTCAATCCTCAGAAAGCCGTAGCAGTGCGTAACTTGAGCCAGTGTCAAAAGAGTGAGGGATAAAATGTATAAACCTATTATTGTGTTTTTAAAGGGCGTGACCCTGTCTTTCCCTGGAATTTTTGTACTATGTGCCACCTTGCAACTTAAAATGCATTTGTATATATATAAATATATACTGGTTCATACTTACTTTTGAAGTAATTTATCTGTGAATTAAGTTACATTTACTGACTCCCTGAAATGTATTGTGAACATTTTTCCATTGACCATTTTGTAGCAAGTTCTTTTACAATGTTTAAAATTCAGTTTATTCTGTGCAGTCACTGTCTTATAATTTTAATAAAATATATTATACATAAAACAATTTTTAATTGATATGTTTGTAATGAAGTTTTAACTTTGCTCATATTTCAACAGCTGTTGAAGACTTTCATCATCATCTTGTACTGTATTTTTTGACCAGGAGGTCAGGGACCAATAGGGTAATTCAGCAAACTTTTAAGGGGGCTGCATAATGAATTAATTATATATTAAAACCATCTAAATTAAAATGATAAAAAAAACAAGACATAAACTGAAATAATTTCTTTCCAATATCCAAATAAGCTCCTGCTTATTTACAAATTTTGCCTTCACTCCCAAAGCCATCATACAATTCAACTCATACAACTAAGATGAGTTAGATTAATTTTATTGTTGAAAATGTCATATTTCCAATGTAGCGAAACAAAGGTAACAACCACCTTCTCAATGTTCATCATTGTGAGAACTCACTTGGCCCTTTATTGAGCGGTATCGGCAGGTTTACATTTAATGAAATTACTGATCAACTCATTGCATTGTATATTTGGCTCTTTGTTGAGTGTGATCACTGCAGTATAAGTCCACTGATACATAGTCTCCACAGAGTAATCTGCTTGATCTTGCTTTGACTTCTGGAAGAACAGCTTGTTTTTTCTATAATCATTTCAATTAATTTCTTTCTTGGTCACGACAAGGACGGCAGAAGGCACCAGACCTGTCAAGTAAAACAAAAGCTCCATAAATGACTGATGTTGAGAACAAAGTATAAAGTGAAAAAAGTTGATTCCTCAGAGACAGAACAGCGATCAGTTTTTTTTTCTATATCATTAGTCGACATTAACCTAATATAAGTAGTCTTACCCAGCTCACGCAGGGGTTTTTCCATGTCTAGATCCGTGTATACGCGTCTAGGATACGGGGTGATGAGGTTGAAATCCTGTCCGTTTGCCCCATTCATCTGAACATAGACTCTCACAGCAGCCAGAGGTTCCTGAGCCTTAAACACAGTACTCAAGGTGGAGCCATCTAGAAGACGCACCTAATTACCAAAGTAGGGTAAGAGAGGAGTTTCAGTTTACTGATATGAATCATTTTTATCTGCTCAATTAAACTGAAGTCAGCATGTGGCAGTACCTGTATCCTACAGTCATCGTAGTCTTTCTTAGCAGGAGGAGCCCCTTGATTCTCAGGTGGAGACTGTAGAGGGGCTTCAGAGGGGGGAGATGACAAACCCGTGCTTGATGAACCACCTCCAAACTGCCAAGAATCAGGTTTTTGTAATTTATTATTTATACACTTGGTAACACTTTACAATATGGTTCATTAATTAACATTAGTTAACTACATTAGTTAACATGAACTAATAATGATCTGCACTTCTACAGCATTTATTAATCTATTATTAAAATCTTGTTAACATTAGTTAATGCACTGTGAACTAACATGAACAAACTATGAACAGCTGTATTTTCATTAACATTAACAAAGATTATAAATACAGTAACAGATGTATTGCTCATGGTTAGTTCATGATAGTTAATACATTAACTAGTGATTAACTAATGAACCTTACTTGATATACTGCACTTGGCATGAGAGAAATATCAACAGTAATGTGACCTGAGCAAATTAAAAGCATTATAAATAAATTAATACCTTTCGTGCCCTCTCCTCTCTGTCTCGTGCAATCTTGTCTTTAACCCGCTGCCTGAGAAAGGAATCGCAGGTTATTACTTTCATTTAAAGAAATGGTTCTCAACATAAGGAGCCCCTAAAGGGACCTTTGCAAAACTAAATATATACAGACTTTCACATACTCATAAGAAACTATTGCATGCTCACACGTTACAATTTTCTTTGCGCATCACTGACATTTTACTATGAAGAAAATGAGTATGGATGCATATTAATTAATAAAGATTTATCTAATATCACGGCCTTATGTCCATATTAACGCATCCTCTGTGATTTGTTTATATGAAGAACCAATTATTCTTAAAAGCATCACTTTTTTCATTAGAAAAGTAATGTAAATTAATAAAATCTTATAACTGCTTGGGCATACCATGAATATTTTCCTAGTTATGCCAAGCTTTTAATGAAAAAAAAAAAATATATATATAAATATTTATCCATAATCCTTATACAGTAAATCACAAAATATTGGAAAAGTCATGAGGCCTTTGAATATTGAAAGTGCTTGATCAAAGTGAAACGGGCACTGTATTCATGCTCATCTTACTTGGCAAGCCTGTCCTCCATCTTCTCCCTCCTGCGCTGGTCTGCCAGCTTCTTCATTTCGTCTTCCTGAAGCTTTTGTTTAACCTGCAGCAGCTCTTGCCCTTGTTTCCTCCTCTGCTTTTCTCTTTCTATCTCCTCCTGTCGCTCTCTTTCTCTCCTCTCCTCCTGCCTCGCCTTCATCAACTCCTCCAGTCTGGGGGAAAAGCAATACTTTTTGTCAGCTTTTGAATGTGTTTTTTACATTCATACATTTTAAGGTCAGCTGTACAAAGCACAAACCGTTTTACTTGTTCCCTCTTTTCTTCCTCTGTCATAGGATGTTTGGCATCTCCCTCTTGTTCTACACCTTCAATAGCTGCTTTTTGTTTTGGTTAAAGGCAAAAGTGAAAGAGAAAGTAACATTTTGTGTTGTGTGACGAAATGCTGACCACAATGATTTCATGAAATTGAGAGCAAGGAGCATTAGAAGAACATACATTCAGAGGTTTCTGTAGGAGACTGGATCTGTTCTTCTGTTGAGCCAAGAGTATTCCCAGCAGGTGGAACATACGGCTCATCTATATCTGGATCATTTTCATGCTCCATTAACCTGTACAGTTACACAACTGTAAATGCAATGTCCAAAAAAGATCATTTTTTATTTATTAAAATTATTTATTGTAATTAATTATATACTATATTAAATTGCAATTAAATTGCCCCTTTTCTTACAATGAAAATCAGGTTGCACTGCAGTTTATTTAAAAATAAATAAATAATGCATTTAAAAATACAAATTATTCATTATTAAAATAAAATTATGATTTTTTTCCCTCCCTTTGGTCATGCCTAATCTCACTTAGGGCATCAAGTCATGCCATGGCCGGATAAGCCTGTTTCATCTGGTAAAATGTATAAAATGTATCCATGATGACTCACCAGTCCATTGCTCTCTCAATGCCCTGGTTTCCAGTATGTGCTACTGCCCTCTCCCTACAAAACAATCACTGGGTGAGTGCAAAATACTGGATCAGTGTGTAAACATCACTGTAGAGACATCACTTACGCTCTGTTTCTGTCGAAGCCCATTTCCAGCAAACTGTCTAATGTAGTGCACTCAGCCATTGTGCTGGAAATAAGTTTATAATAGCATTATAACAAGGCACATCATGACATTTTTAAAGTTCACAAATAAAGAGAAAATAAATATAAAATCCCTCTTGTTGTTCAAAAGCTTTCTTAGAATTAAGGAGTTTTGGGGACGAATTCTTTATTCTCTTCAGAAAAAGCTTAAAATATTTTATAAATGTATTATACAAAAATACAACAAAAAAGTGATACATTTGTGTAGATACTAAAGTAACTCCAGCTCTAAATAATTACATGAATTCTACTTTCCTGACTGTCACATTATCATATTATCAATACATAACAATCATATCTGACCGTTTAAATAAGTGTGGTTATAATATTTATACTGTTAAATACATGATTAAATTCAGCTAGCTGGCAGGCTAACACTGAACAGCCTCCAGCAACAGCTAATTATTTTTTGCCTAACTAGTATCTTCTAGAGAGCTGTTCAGAGTTTTCTTTATTAAGTAATAGCGCTTCAGTATATCAGGTACAATAGTTTTACATGATTTCATCATTAATTAGCCCTGTACATCGTTCAACAGCTACTTACATTTGTAGTCTGCACTGGGACGCGCTACCACACACTACGGAATCCTACAACAGACAATTCGCGAAAATGAGCCTTTCTCTGCTCTAGTACTCTAGTAAAAGAAACGACACAATAAAAAGCAAACGCAATTAAAACTGAAAATTATTCAGCTTTTTATAAAATTGGTTTTAGTTATCAGTAGTATAATTATATATTATATTATATTATATTATATTATATTATATTATATTATATTATATTATACACACACACTACTGTTCAAAAACTCACCAAGGCTGTATTTATTTAATAAAATGTCTATTTGGATATATTTTAAAATGTAATTTATTCCTGTGATGTCAAAGCTGAATTTTCAGCATCAATAATCCAGTCTTCAGTGTCACATGATCCTTCAGAAATCATGCTAATGTACTGAATTGGTGCTCAATAAACATTTATTATCAATGTTGAAAATGGTTTTTGCTGCTTTATCTTGTTAAATTTGGGGTAAATAAGATTTTAAAAAAGAAATTAATATTTTTATTTAAAAAAAAGATCCATTAAATTGATTAAAAAAGTGACTAAAGAATTTGTTACTGTGTGTGTGTGTGTGTGTGTGTATTTGGCATTAACCATCTTTTAAAAATCCCATGTTGAAACTAATTTTGTAAGCTTTTGAGAAAAATATCTTATACAGTCAAACCAAAAATTTATTCAGACACCATGAACATTTTATTCATTAATACAGTTTATTCACAATAGTTTAAAAAAAAGGGTAATAAAATATGACAAGATCTCAGAGTTAAACTGTGTCAGAAAAAAAAAAAATCTTAATTATGTCAGAAAACACTTAAGCAAAACATGGTCAGGTCAAAGTGTCTGACTAATTTTTGGTTCCAATTTTTTTTATCAATTTTACTAGTAGTCGATTGTATGAAGAATTTTTGGGTATAATATATCACAGTTTGCTTTATTTTGTTATCCTCATTTACATAAATGAACTATAGTGTCCTGAATGCAGAGTAACAGCATCAGTTCAAATAAAATAATCTAACCAGTATTCTTGTCTCTGACTGTTTTGTAAATTTCCCTAACATCACAATGATGTTTAGTCATATACTTTAAACAACAGTCAGTTTTAATTTTATTTAAGGACAGTCATTTGCTCAATATATATATGACATCCAAAGTGTCCAATGTCCATTTTCACTCTGCAAGGTGTTTAAGGTGAAGATATGATGTTACACAGGTGGATGTGCAAACAGTGCAGTATGGGATGGGCCTCATATAGCAGCTTGTTACTTATTGGATGAATGTATAATAATTAATCTGCCAACAACATACTCTCTGACATTCTTCTTCTGAATGACAGAAGTTCATACATGCTCCTCTTTTACTCTCTCTTTTTTTCCAGTCATTTGTGTGCTTAAATAGATCATCACACTGCTTCTACCATAGTTTCCGCTGTCTGATAAAAAGGAGAACAGAAAATGTGAGTTATATTTCATAATTTATTATTACTTCTTTTAGTATTTTTGTGATTTTATGCTGTATATGCAGTTTTGGTTTTGGTAAGGATTTGTAGCTACCAAATGACAGTGAAACTCTCTAAATGTATACTTAAGTGATAGCAGTCAACAAAGAATGTTTTATTGTTTGTTGTATTACACAAAGAAAAGACAAAGAAGCTTTCATTTCAACAAATTTGTTTAATTATGACTTTGACTTTATAACTTTCAGAGTCAAGGTGTAAAGTTCAATATGTCAAAGTCTCTTTTATAAGAAAGAGATCAGCAAATGGTTAACAGTGCAGTTTAAATAAATACACATTTTACAGTTTACGTAAATATCAATAATCAAAACCTATCCTTCAAATCATATGACTATGGCATGATGCAATTACTAGTTGTGACAAGAAGGGTGTTTTTTTTTTTGGTGATGTTTTTCATTCTAATGTTGATCTCTTATCTTTATTAACAGAATAAACTTTGTTGGACATTGGACAAGCATAGGAAGTGTTAAGAGCTACTCCTGGTGCTCACTGGGTGTAACAGCCACTCCATGTGGAAAACTATTGAAGTGCCAGTGGAGAAGCTGTTACCTGCAGAGAGTCACATGTGACGGAGGCCGGAAGAGCTGCATCATGTGCCTATGAATCCTTTTGATTATAATGTATCTATATAAATTTACAAGCCTACTTTATCTAACATGTCATCATCACATGGTTTGTAAAAAATGCATTATTGCATTTAGAAATAATTAAATATTTGTGTTATTTTACAATAAAATAAAATACATGCCCGTAGGCAGGGGGGGTTCGGGTGGTTCGAACGAACCCCCCCTCTCACTGCCAAAGGTCCAGATTTAAGTCGTTTTTTTTTTGTTTTTTTTGTAATTATATTTTTTAATCAATGCTTGTGACAAATATTCTGGGTTGCTGTTTCAAATTAATATGATAGCCTACATTTGTAGCTGGACGTGTGTGTGTGCCGCGCGTGCAGTTCAGAGAGTTCTCACAATACACTTTTCAAAGCAATGGTGAAGAAGCATCGCCTCTGAATGATGGGGGGAGGGGTTGAATATATATATATATATATATATATATATATATATATATATATATATATATATATATATATATATATACAATGTTTCCCATACATTGACTATCATGTGGCCGCCCGCCACATTCTAATTTGTCCCGCCACAGTCTCAAAATGAAACGGAAATTAGGTCGCAATATTTAAATTACCATCAGATTGCGCTCTTTTATATGGCAAAAGTGGGAATCATAGAGCAAAATAAGTAGACTAGAAGCAATTAAGTTTTCGTGCACTATATTCAAAGTCATCTGAAGCCATTCTTCATGTGAGGAACAGAAGGATATGTAACTTACATCGTTAAGTTCACGGTCAGAAACTCGTCTCCCTCTGTTACAGCTGTCAATCATTCAGCACTCAAACAGCGCGTCGCGTTCGGTAATGGCAGTCAGCACGGTAAAACTCTCCAATATGATATATTCCCATTATAATACTTGATATGTAGATAAAGGGCTGTGGATTTGCATAAAATGACTTTATCTTGCTGGAGTTTATTGTTGTTTCTGAACGATGTCATCATATTGGCTACAGGATGTCTGTTAGATCGCACAACACAAGGACTATGAATTGGCGTCACATGCACAATAACTGGAATTTAAAAAAGTGAGAAGAAACATATGATTAATAAACTGCTATATGCAGATATACACAGGGATTCTCTTTGTGCCGTGAACTTTTCAATGCGCAGCGCAACTGCGCGCTCTGACTCTATACTGCTTCAAGCACATCATTCTGCTCCCGGGATGCGCATTAGCATTTATTTATTTTTTTGCTGCTGTTTTGAAGCATTTCATATTATCATTGTTTTGCACACTGAACGATTATTAATAGCCTATTTTGTTCTGTCGTATCTATCATATCTTGTTGCCCCATTAAAAAGCTGCACAATACATTTAAAATAAGCGTCTTTTAATCTTACAATAATATACATATAATTATTTACATATAAATCTAATATAAATAGTTTTTTTCCATTTCATAAGAATACAAATAGTCATTTTAAACTTTTTATTAACATTTGGATTTATAAAATTACTGTGCAAAGTTTTTTTTTTTTTTTTTTTTCTTTCCCAAGAATTAGGCTAGAATACTTTTTGCTGCTGAATTATATACTCACCTAGTTTACTTATTTATTTATTGGTCAGCTTATGATTATATATTTTTATTCATTTGTTATTTTTATCTATAATGAAGTGGTGTGTTTGCATTCTGGATTGGTTAACAAATGAAAGAGTGACCATTAGCTCCACAAATACAGATGAAGGCTCCCACTAATAAATTATTGCCCTACCATCACCAATAAATAACTTACTTTTATAGCACAAAATTGTTTACAAGAGAACAAATTTTTTCATTGATCTAGTCACTTAATTTTGCTCTCAGAATGCACCAGATTTATGCATGTAAATTTAAAATATACAAAATTTCCCTATATATATATATATATATATATATTTTTTTTTTTATTAAAAGGATTTCTATATTTTATCCACTCATTAGTCTACAATATAATAGCCATATAAACGTAGCGTAATTATAATAATAAAATATAGTGGGATATTCAGTGACATTGGCTGTGCAATATCGACTTTTGTGATTGGCCAATACCGGCAGACTGGAGCCAATGGAGAGTCAAGAAATGATGATGAGAAGAATTATTATTAATATTTCAGTAAAGTTCATTAAATCTATTCTGTTGTTACTGTGGTCTTTAAACTTATGAACTGTGTATGGACTAACAAAGGTGGTACACGAGGAAGCAATTTGACAACAATGCAGTAAATATATTTTAGGTGCATCAAAAAGCATGCTCGTTAAGATACCAGCAGACAAGCTAATCCAGCACAAATTAGTGCATAAAAGGTCACCAAAATGAAGTATTTGAACCTCGTAATTAAATACAAAAGGAGGAGAAAAACTGCAAAAAGGTCCACTTTTTGAAAAAAAGAACCCCCCCCCTTTCAATAGGCTGGCTACGGACCTGAAATAAAGTATTAGTGTGAGTGCTGTCAGTTGTAGTAAAGGAAAGGTTCCACTACATCCGGTCGTGTTGTGCAACTTGCAGAAGAATTTTGTCTTTTTAGCGTGTAATTGCTACTTCTGTCCACAAGGGTCCCCTGTAATCTAAGGGTTAAAAAACCATAGTTAAAATGTTTATTTAACTTTTCGTTTTTTTAAAGTGACACCTTCTATTATAAACGTTTAGAATTATTATTATTTTTTGTCTTAATGGGGCTTAAATATGTCTCTTAGTGGTGTAAATGTTACAAACGTTGGAAAATGCACATTTTGTTCAGTTCAAATAGAGTTACCAAAACGTCCTTATATTTCTGACACAATGAAAGTGATTTTTTTTTTTTTATTTAATATTTTTTATTTGTAATGTATTGTATCATTTTTACAGAATAGTAAAGCAAAATATGAGGCATATGCCCTGCCATATGCCAGAGTAAAAAAGTTCAAGGCTAAGTCAGCAGAATTAAATATTTGGAGAACCATAAAAACCCACAATAATAATAATGGAGTTTCATTCTGAAGATATTTTCCCGCTTGGTCACATGATTATGTGTGGTAATTATGAAAATACAAGCAGTGTAAACGGGTTCCATGTTTTAGACTTAATTTGAATATTTCACAATGGGAAACACAAGATTGCCTATCCCTTTTTCATTAAGAAATACTTGGATTTTTTTTTTTTTTTTTACAGAATAGTACGCAAAAACATGAGAAAAAGAAAACCCAAAACAATTATGCATATTAACTAGATTAATTTTGTTTTTTTAAACTAGATTCATTAGTACCATTAGCATTCATAAGAGCCACGTAGCCACAGTAATTCGGTCCTTATGATCCATAACTGGCGATCTCATTTCAAGAATGTATTTATTATGTATGATCTAATGCTATCCGCCCTCATATTAATGCTTTGTTTAGGAAATTCAACATGAATAAATTCCATTGTTTGTTTTGGCAAAATCAAGGCTTTTATTATGAAGTAGCCTATAAAATAAGTTCCGCATGCGAACTACAGTAAACGGTTTAGATAGACTACCAGTAGAAAGAAGCAGAGATCCTATTAGAATGAAATATTTGAAACTTTAAAGGCCGCACAGTCATAGAAGGGTGTCGCAACAGCCTCGGATATACGCGCTGCATTACAGTTCAGGGGTTTGCCAGGGGGAAGTGCTGCACCAAGTCGAAACGCAAAGCTGACTGTAGGGGTGGGACAGTCAAACTTTCGACAGGACATCGCCTGGTTTTAAACGCAGATTCGAGCCTTTTGCTTTTCAATCAGAATCGTCGTATAACGACCGTCATGTTCAGCTGGTCTAAAAGAGAAGGGAAGAAAGACCCAGAACTTTTCCAAAACGTAGCGGAGGGACTGAAGCGCCTCTACCGCACCAAACTCTTTCCTTTGGAGGACACATATCATTTCCACGACTTCCATTCACCGGCTTTAGAAGATGCTGACTTTGACAACAAGCCCATGGTGCTGCTGGTGGGACAGTACTCGACCGGGAAGACCACCTTCATTAGGCATTTAATGGAGCAGGATTTCCCCGGGATGAGAATAGGCCCTGAACCGACGACGGATTCCTTCATAGCGGTTATGCACGGTGAACAGGAAGGCGTGATACCTGGTAATGCGCTGGTTGTCGATCCAAAAAAGCCTTTCCGAAAGCTCAACGCCTTTGGTAACGCTTTCCTCAATAGGTAATACATCATTTATTATATATCATAAAAGGGTCCATTGATAAATATCTTACGTGTCACTATATATGGAGTGACAGGTGTGGTAGAAGGTTAAACCAAGGTAATTGCCTTATGTGTATGAGTCAGGAAATACGCTGAAGTTCGTGCCACTCCATTGATTCTTACAATTACTGCAGTTGCAGACTTGAGCATCTCAGTTATTTTGACCTCTGACAAATGTTTGACACAAAGACCAATGGCAAATTGAGATGATCTACTAGTTTAAAACACGTGTCAAGTTCTTGTAATTTTTATAATCATGTTGAAAGAATAAAACAAAAACAAAACATTTTCCACAAATATTCTGACTCTAAAAATATCAAATAATGTAAGAATTAAGTAAAAAGTAATGGTGTACTTTTTTTGGTGTAACCAAAAAGTTAAAAGGTAGCCTATATATTTTATTTACAAATATAATTTTTGAGTCACAAATATAATATATATAACTATATTATTTAATATATATTTAAATCTATATTTTAAATAAATCTTTGACACAGAGGTCCTCTCTGTTTATTTTATGGTTTTCCTGTCACGTGGCAACTTGTATGCTTTCTGTGGTGGTGGTTGTGCCACACTGACTTTGGTAAACAGAACAGTGGTAAATAGTCTTTCGTTTTAAATAATAATATTTTAAAACGATAATATTTTAAAGAATACCTGATTTTATATATATATATATATATATATATATATATATATATATATATATATATATATATATATAATGTAATATGTTCATCATAAAATAGGTATAAGGCCATTTTATATTAATTGCATTTGAATGTATTTTTGAGTAACTTACTAGATGGACAAAAGAAGAATTACTGTATTACTCATTTGTTTTTAATTATGACCTCATAGTTATTCAGTCATTTTTTGCTTTCTGTGGAGTTGTTTGTCATCGTTTCCATGTGTGTTTGATTGAGTCATATGATGTCAGGTGTCAAACAGATGTTCTTGAACTTGAATTTTTCTTGAGCTGTTCGTCTATTCATCTCCTTTTCCAAACTAACTATGACATAGTCACAGTACATAAGGCAACACCTAACCAGGGCATTTATCCCACACGCAGTACTCAGTTTGACGTTGTTCGATGCCAGTCTGAACAACTTCCACAATGACTGTACAATGGCTGTAACAGATTTCTGGGAGTTGCCAGGTGTTGAGTTTTCACAAGCGGATTGAAACTGGCTGGGATTACCAGTGCCCTGCCATATGCCAGTGTAGAAAGGTTCAAAGCTGATTCAGCAAAACTAAATATTTGGTCCCAAACAGAGAACCATAAAACCCACAATATAATAATAATAGTGTTTCAAGATATTTCCCCTTTTTTCCCACTTTTGGTGTTGGTCACATGATTATTTGTGGTCATTATGAAAATATAAGCAGTGTAAACTGGTTCCACATTTCAGACGTATGAAAATTTCACAACGGGAAACTCCCGTGCATATTTTTAATGTTACAAATTTGTGTTTTACAAAACAAGGGAATTCTCAGCAAAGGTTTAATACGTAGAATATTCAACACATTCTGTCACAAGATTGCCTATCCTTTCTTTCTGAAAGAAATACTTATTTATCTGCCCAGTTTAATAATATTTTATGATAACTTACACTGTGTCTTCCAGGAATTTTTTGGCCTGGTGAAAAAGGGAGGGTAAACCGTTTTAGTAGTGCATGTTCTGTTCGTTCTTAAAGTTGTAATTTCTTAAAGTTTGTTATTAGATGACACAAAAGAGCACTGCCAAGCTAAGTAAAATATTTTTTGGCAGTTTTCTTTAACGTCCTGTTTTGTTGTCCTTTGTCACGGCCTAAATCAAAGCCCTAAAAGAAGCTTCAAAATGACAAAACTATTGGAGAGCAATGTCTTGTGGATTCTTTAGCATAAACAGTGTTTTTTTTTTAAGGGAGCCTATGTCCTAATCCTATTGGTGTCTTTTTCTTGATGCTGTGGGTAACAGCTTTGCTCTATTGGTTTCTATGATTCATTGAGAAAGTTCTAGCTGTAAGCTTCAGCCTTGTGACAGAGATATGCGTATTAGTAAGCAGTTGGGCTTGGGCAGTGCTGTAGGCTGACAAGGAGAAAGACTGTAAATCACTGTAAACAGTCTGTGTCTTTGTATAGCCAAAGTTCATTTTGTATTATTACAGCATTTCAAGATTTCAACGTCAGTCCCCATCTCATGCTTCCTGAAACATTTATATAGTTAAAGAAGGAAGTTAAAAGTTTGTGTGGTTTTTAAAATTGCTGAAATTCTCTCCCCATGTGAATAAAATCTGTTTGTCAAACATTTTTTACTTTTGCTCTCCATGGTATCTTCAGACAATGGAGAAAAAAAAGAAGGGAAATACAACGTTGTTATATTTTGGCTTCATTAAAATCTCACCAAACCTGTTACAGTCTCCTGTACACTTACTTTCCTTGTATGACTCTCTCTTTCTCTCGCTCTCTCTGCAGGTTTATGTGTGCTCAGTTAAACAACCCCGTCTTGGAGAGCATCAGTATCATCGATACTCCAGGCATCCTGTCGGGGGAGAAACAAAGAATCAGCAGAGGTCAGCAGCCTTGGGCGCTTTCTGGCTCATTTTATATTTTTACACATTCATTTAATAATAATAACAATAATAATGACATTATTTTATTGTTATTATTTTTTTAATTATTTTAAAATGTTAAATTAATTAAAATATATAATAAAATATTAGTCATTTCATAATAATTTAATAATAATAATGAATAATTTTTTTTATACACCCTCATATTCTTGATCTTTTGTTATAAACATATTTTGCAACACTTTGTTTATTGTCATTTCACCTAATTAAAGGACTTAAAGGGTTAGTTCACCCAAAAATGAAAATTCTGTCATTAATTACTTACCCTCATGTCGTTCCACACCGTAAGACCTTCGTTCATCTTCAGAACACAATTTAAGATATTTTTGATGAAATCCGAGAGGTATATAAATCGTCCATAGACAGCAATTTAACCACCACTTTCAAAGTCCAGAAAGGTACTAAAGACATCGTTTTTGCACACAAAAAGTCTTCTCGTTGAACCATTGCAGTCACGTCGACTTTTTTATCGATGTCTTTAGTACCTTTCTGGACCTTGAAAATGGTGTTTAATTTGCTGTCTATGGATGAGTCAGACCTCTCGGATTTCGTCAAAAATATCTTAATTTGTGTTCTGAAGATGAAAGAAGGTCTCACAGGTGTGGAACTACCTGTAGGTGAGTAATTCACAACAGATTTTTCATTTTTGGGTGAACTAACCCTTTAACTAAGCTCTCTTCTTTATTTTTTTATTTATTTATTTTTTTGTATGTGTGTCTTTCTTGTAGGAAACTATTAGTCAGTGAGTTTTAGCATTAATACTTGCATTGATTCCATGCAAATCTTTTGAAGTTTGACTCTTTATTGTGACCTCATGTAAATTTGAGTGAGTTTATTTTTAGAGGGGGGGGGTTGGGTGGTAAAAAAACGAGTAAAACAAGTCTGACATCCTTTCCTACACACTCTATTGTGTGAAATCTGAAGAGGATTTCCTTAATACAGGAAATATTTGAATAATAGACTAATTAAATGAAGATATAACAAAAAATAAAACAGGATTTCAGAGCTGCTCAGGCAAGTTTGTTTGCCGTGCGTAAATCCCACATGTAAAAGCAGTTGAACTTCTGCCCTAATGTTAATGTTAGTTGGAAAAAACTATTGTGCCAGAATAATCCTGACCACATTGTTTCCAGTTTCCTCTTTTTATACCATTAAAAAGGTTTTGTGGGTCGAGAAGTGTTTTATTGTCATATGACCGGTAGCTTACCAGTGTGTTTTGAGTTGTCTAATATTCCACACAATCACTATCTAATAGTATGCTTGAACTCCATTCTCATTCAGCTGTGAACAGGAAGAATCGGACGGAAACACTGAGTTGGCCCATGTGTCAGCTCACTGCAGAGTACGAATGTAGATACAGATAGCAACATCACAAAGAGACAGCTGTTAAGAAACAGAAATGTGGCATTGTTACAGGATATGTCTCAAGAGTCATGTGACCCTTTTGTCCTTTCTGGGGCCAGCAGAGACAGTAACCAGATACTGAGATCAAGGTGCCCCTGCATACCATAGACACGCAGCAGTCATGCTACAGACCCTGAGCTTCCACACCACTAGTCCCAGCAGAGACACAACAGACGGTGCCGCAGTTGTAGCTGTGTGGGATTAAGCATGAAAGGCTGTTTGAGCGTTTCTGTCTGGCTGCAGCTAAACCGGTCTTTGTGCTGTAGTGTTGCCGTGGGTTGCTATTACGTCATCCTGCTGTTTGCGTTTTACTGTTGCAAATGGAGTTCATCCATGTGGGAAGTTGTGTACACCGAATGACTTGAAATAGGGTCATAAAATGGCACAGAGTTTATAAAATGTGGAACTAAAAGTTCCTGTGTGGTACAGGGTCATGTGAGATTTTGCTTAGAAAATGTTAGCAGTTTTCCCAGAAGCACCTCTCACTGACCACTGCAGTTCAGTTTTCAATCTCTTTTTTTGATTGTGATTATTTTTCCTTTTCCTTGTACATTGGGCTTGTAGATTTTCAGTGCAACCTTTAAAAACAACATGATACAGGTGCTGGTCATATAATTAGAATATCATCAAAAAGTTGATTTATTTCACTAATTCCATTCAAAAAGTGAAACTTGTATATTATATTCATTCATTACACACAGATTGATATATTTCAAATGTTTATTTCT
Source organism: Megalobrama amblycephala (assembly GCF_018812025.1). Classification (NCBI taxonomy): domain Eukaryota; kingdom Metazoa; phylum Chordata; class Actinopteri; order Cypriniformes; family Xenocyprididae; genus Megalobrama; species Megalobrama amblycephala. The sequence continues at coordinate 17,442,233 of NC_063066.1, read as the reverse complement.
TTTAATTTTGATGATTATAACTGACAACTAAGGAAAATCCCAAATTCAGTTTCTCAGAAAATTAGAATATTACTTATTTTCTATGGGGTTAAGGTCAGGCGAGTTTGCTGGCCAATTAAGAACAGGGATACCACGATCCTTAAACCAGGTACTGGTAGCTTTGGCACTGTGTGCAGGTGCCAAGTCCTGTTGGAAAATGAAATGTGCATCTCATAAAGTTGGTCAGCAGCAGGAAGCATGAAGTGCTCTAAAACTTCCTGGTATACGGCTGCGTTGATCTTGGACCTCAGAAAACACAGTAGACCAACACCAGCAGATGACATGGCACCCCAAACCATCACTGACTGTGGAAACTTTACACAGGACCTCAAGCAACGTGGATTGTGTGCCTCTCCTCTCTTCCTCTAGACTCTGGGACCCTGATTTCCAAAGGAAATGCAAAATTTACTTTCATCAGAGAACATAACTTTGGACCACTCAGCAGCAGTCCAGTCCTTTTTGTCTTTAGCCGCTTCTGACGCTGTCTGTTGTTCAAGAGTGGCTTGACACAAGGAATGTGACAGCTGAAACCCATGTCTTGCATACATCTGTGCGTAGTGGTTCTTGAAGCACTGACTCCAGCTGCAGTCCACTCTTTGTGAATCTCCCCCACATTTTTGAATGGGTTTTGTTTCACAATCCTCTCCAGGGTGCGGTTATACCTATTGCTTGTACACTTTTTTTCTACCACATCTTTTCCTTCCCTTCGCCTCTCTATTAATGTGCTTGGACACAGAGCTCTGTGAACAGCTAGCCTCTTTTGCAATGACCTTTTGTGTCTTGCCCTCCTTGTGCAAGGTGTCAATGGTCGCCTACAGAACTAGACTGAGAGACCATTTAAAGGCCTTTGCAGGTGTTTTGAGTTAATTAGCTGATTAGAGTGTGGCACCAGGTGTCTTCAATATTGAACCTTTTCACAATATTCTAATTTTCTGAGATACTGAATTTGGGATTTTCCTTAGTTGTCAGTTATAATCATAAAAATTGAAAGAAATAAACATTTGAAATATATCAGTCTGTGTGTAATAAATGAATATAATATACAAGTTTCACTTTTTGAATGGAATTAGTGAAATAAATCAACTTTTTGATGATATTCTAATTATATGACCAGCACCTGTATATTGTGATCTTTGTAAAAAAAATAAAAATAAATAAATAATAATAATAATAATAAAAAAAACTTTCTTTGGTACATTTTTATTAATTTAAAATGTTAGAATTAAGATAAATAAAATACTTTTAGTTAAATACAATTATTGTTGAATATTATTATTGTCTAATTGCTGTGGCAGAAATCACCCATTCTTTACTTGAAAATGTAATTTTTCTTTGTTTATGACTGAGCCAGGACCGACACTGGTTCAGAAAAAAAATGGATGCTTGATGACAATAGGTGACTTTCTATTCATGTATAGAGACAACTGGGGATTTCACAGGCAGCAGATCTCCTTCTGAATACATTGCTTTATAGTTGCTGTTTACAGTTCTCTGAATTCGCTGAGATCAGATGACGCTGTCGCTAATCAAATCCATTATCCCTGACCTCCTTTTCTAAAATAAAATCCCTACTGACTTCCTTATTCCAGAGCTTTGATTTAGGACCTGATCTAATGCACATTTTTGTATCTTCTCTCAATTTCAGGCTATGACTTTGCAGCAGTTCTTGAGTGGTTCGCTGAACGAGTGGACAGAATCATCCTGCTCTTTGATGCCCACAAGCTGGACATCTCTGATGAGTTCTCAGAGGTGATCAGGGCCCTGAAAAACCATGAGGACAAGATGCGTGTGGTTCTGAACAAAGCTGACCAGATCAGCACCCAGCAGCTGATGAGGGTGTATGGTGCCCTCATGTGGTCACTGGGAAAGATCATAAACACCCCTGAGGTGGTCCGAGTGTATATCGGCTCATTTTGGGCTCAGCCACTTCTGATCGCAGAAAACCGGAAGCTGTTTGAAGCAGAGGAGCAGGATCTCTTCAGCGATATTCAGGGTCTTCCCAGAAATGCAGCCCTACGGAAGCTCAATGATCTTATCAAAAGAGCACGTCTCGCTAAGGTGAAACATTTTTACTGAAATGTAAAGTGAAACTCACTGTAATATGCAGAGTATTATGAGAGAGAGATCACCTGAGCGAGTGTATTACTTGCATCTAGCTGATACTCTTCAGGTCAATCTTATATTCCTAATCACAAAATCAGTTTGAATGTCCGCTGAGAAAAGCGATATCTTTGTCCTTTAAACATCAGTCATATGACAGCGCTAGTCAATGCATTTGTCAGTTGCGTCTCTTAGATGTTGTTTAAAGTAAAAACCACTTTCTTGTTTCATACAGTCCATTTCAATATAAAAGTCTTTGTGACTGACTGACTGTCTTTGCCAGCATCTCATGGCGTATTAATGTAACTTTCAACTGAAGTCGAAATCACTAACAGACTCTTTTTCAATACCAAAAAATACGGCATGTTATTTATATAAAATTTTATTTATTGAACAATAATATTTAAATTAACAACAATAGCCATTATAACAGTATAAGAAGTAAAATAGGAAATAAACACAAGCAAATAGTTCAGTCAAACATACAAAAGCAGCTCTCTAGTTAGTACAGGATTTAATTTCAATGTGAATATAAAGTTATGAAACTTAATATAGCCATTAAGCCAAATCTATTAGCTCTAAGACCAAATAAGACTAAAGATGGACTGGCCGAGAAACTGGCTGAAAGCGTCTAAACAAATTTTCAAATAGGTGCTATGTTTACATGTAAATCGCATATCTGAGGTCTAAATAACTATATTCTGGCCTAAAAATCTATTAAAACAACATTCTGTTACAAAATAACAGTAGTATCTATAAAAATATGGTGGGTTTGCTTGCCTGCCATTTACACTTGCTGTGAGAATGCTGAAAGCGGAGTGATTCAATTCAGTGAAACGGTTACCGTGCGATACTGGTAGAATATTGCATGGCTGGAAAGACCTCTCAGCCAATCAAATTCGAGAACCAGAAAGAATTATGTGTGTGTGTGTGTGTATATATATGTATGCCTTATCCCTGGACACTTTTGTTGAACTTTAATCCCCACTGAGTGTGCACAGGATTTTGGTCTCACAGATAAATTTTCACCTTTTATTTTCATTTTATGAAGTAACTTAATGCTTGTGAGAACTGTAGTTTTGACATGCTAAACTGCACATATGCTACTTATATTTAATTTGAGTCCACTGAATATTTTTCTTCTAGGTACATGCTTACATTATCAGTGCTCTGAAGAAAGAGATGCCAAGTGTATTTGGCAAAGACTCAAAAAAGAAAGAGCTTATTACCAACCTGGGCGCAATCTATGAAAAGATTCAGAAAGAGCACAACATTTCACCAGGAGACTTTCCTAACCTAAAGAAAATGCAGGTATGAAGCTATACATTTTTATCCAATAAATGACATTTTTATAAAGAGCTTTTCTTTCAAAATAAAAACATAACAAATTCTTTCTTTACAGGAGTTGCTAGCTTCTCACGACTTCACCAAATTTCCTGCCATGAAGCCAAAATTGATGGAGCACGTAGAAGACATGCTAGGTAATGACATTGCTAAGCTCATGACGCTGGTCCGTAAGGAGGAGGCCGCCATGCCCAGCCAGTCAGTGAAGGGTGGTGCGTTTGAGGGAACCATGAACGGGCCGTTTGGTCACGGATATGGAGAAGGTGCAGGAGAAGGCATTGATGAGCTGGAGTGGATCGTGGCCCGTGATAAGCCATCCTATGACGAAATATTCTACACCCTCTCGCCAATTAATGGGAAGGTATCTGGTGCCACGGCTAAGAAGGAGATGGTGAAGTCCAAGCTGCCAAACACAGTGCTTGGAAAGATTTGGACTCTGGCAGATGTTGACAAAGATGGCTACCTGGACGATGAAGAGTTTGCGCTGGCGAATCACCTGATCAAGGTAAAGCTAGAGGGGCACGAGCTTCCAGCTAAACTGCCCAGTCACCTTGTGCCACCTTCCAAACGGGCAGAGCAGAATTAAAGAGCTGACTTGAGTTGATTGGAACTCAGTGGCTCTCTGCTACATTCCAAATTGCCCAAGCCATGTCTTCTAGCTTTTCTGACCATTCATTCACTAACTTGTCATCAGGAACTGGATTGCTGTCTTAAACATAGATTTGTAGTAAGGGTTATAAATCAAAAATGCTTTGCTAAGAATGATAGGACTGAGAAGACAAACCAAGAACTTATGTGCCAGTGAGAGACTTTTCTTTCTTCCTCTTAATGTTTAATATGGCTTGGAAATGGAGAAACCACTATGAGCACAAAAAGAATTTAAATTGATTGCAAATTGGTACTTGGTACTATGGTACTTTTTAATGTGCATTGAATTGAGGTTGAAAAGCAGCAGGCTAAAACTGAGTATGTTAGGGGGGCTCTTTAAAAAGAACAAAAATGTGAAAAATATTCCATATATGATATATATCCAGACATAATTGCTGTTTTTTTTTTTTTTGTGCAAAACTTCCTTAACTTATTCTTTTCCTTTTAAAGCTATTATATCTGTATTTTGTATTTTCAATTTTGAAAATTGATTACTGAATGTTTTCTGATTTAATATCTCTAAACTATATCAGTATACGTATTCTGTAATTTTGAGGGTGTATCTTTAATTTCTATTGGGATTTTGTGATCTGAAATCCTCACCTTCATTTGAATGCAACAATTACATTGACCAATAAAAGAGTTTATTTGTACGCTGTGCTTCAAAGACTGCTTGAGTTTCTGCATTTAGAGACAATTTACAAATTGCAATATGTAGCGAAATCTTTTAAAACAAATGCCGCCATTGACAGTTGTGAAAGATGTGTACATATATCTGTCTTCTGTTTTCATGAGTGCTGACAGAGAACTATGTACTTGTTGAGAGCTTTTGAAAGAGCTTTTGAAAGAGCTTTGGAAAAACTAAGGTCTTTTTGGAATGGTAATAATGCAGTGACAGCGTCATATATCTCTATGCTTATGCTTATGTTGAGTTGCTTCAATGTACAGTACAGCGTCTTGTGTTTTCTTTGGCAGCTGTTGGGAGCTGATCACTTTTTTTTTTCCTTCTCATACAGCTGACTACTACTTTCTTAGTTTAGTGTAACGTGAACCCTCTTGCAACACATTCATAGTTGAAAAGATAAAGATCACCCATTCATTTTTTTTTTTTTTAATTGATCTCTCACTAATAACTGGATTGTATTCAAATCCATTTTTATAATAAAAAAATATATGTATATAAATATATATAAAGTAACAAATGCATGTTATTTTGAATCAAGCTTATCTTTGATATACCACTTAAAAGTAATTAATTAAAAAAATGAATGCTTTTATTCAGTGAGGATGCATTAAATTGATCATAAGTGACAGTAAAGATGTTATATTCATCAAAGAATCACAATAAAAAGACTAAATTACGATTTCCACAAAAATATGAAGCAGCAAAACTGTTCCTGCATTACAGGAATAAATAAACATGTTTTTACTCACGTTTTTTTACATTTTTTTTTAATTATTTATCCATAAGAGTCTTTCAAAAACATAATCTTACCAACCCCACACTTTTGAACAAAAGTGTAACTTTGTCTATAGATACTTTGTTTTGGCAGTGATACATACACTTCATTATCACCTTAACATAGTATCAGTATGCATTCTGTCCAATAGCGACCTCAATTTACCACCGTTTGAACTTTCTCATTGTCATTTCTCAGTTAATGCATTCCGCTTTCACAACACACTTTACAGGAACATGCTAAAGTTCCCAGTAATGTTCTAAGTGACAGTAAGAATGCAGATGTGAAACATTTAAAATGACCACTCTCAACTCACACTTTATTTGCTGCACATAATCTTAAACTTAACCGCTTTGCTAGATAAGGATAAAGTGTGAGGGCATTGTTGCATCTTTAAGGAAACTAACAAGCAATTCACAGCCTTTTAAATGGTTTACAGCCATATAATCTTTAAGACCAGACCTGTTTAGCACCTCCCCATGTGACTGCTTACTGACACAGTAACCAAAACCCTTCTATTAGGGATGCTGGTTAATAACAGCCATGTGTAAGAAGGTGATGCATCTTTAGAAGAGGTGTGTGACTAAAAAGCATTGACTCAGATGTCTAGCAGAGAATTGCTTCACTGCTGTGTGCATGTTTATGAGTATATAACCCTCTGTGGATGCAATATGATATCAATGAGGAAAAAAATGTGATGTTTTTCCTGCTTAAAATTGGACACTATAACAAAATCAATAAACATTACCAAACCATAACATATTAAAACATTACAGTCAGTGTTGTTTAAGGTAAAACATTAAAAATCACTATTACCTTATCCTAATATGCACCTTATTCTTACAAGCATATACATACACAAGTACATACACACAAAATCCCATTCCTCACTATTGGCACCTCACTGCTTGTGAAAGTTGAGAAAGCAATTCCTCTAAACAGAAAAACCCAGGTGGGTAGCACATTTTGAGCACTGGACTGAACAACCTGGGTATTTGCATCGCTCCTTTCTTTCAACCCAGACAGGCGAATGACCTGCTTTTCAGGCTTCTCTTTCTATTCATCTCCAGCATAAAATCATGATGTATCTGGAGATATAGGCCTAGCATGCAAATTGCTATTCTTCAATGCATTTAGATAATTCTAACTCTTTTGACAAAATATACTTGTATTCCAGCCTAGTATGGCTGGTATGGCCTTGTGCGATTTCATTATGCCTTGAGGCAACGCAGTTATTTGTAATGTCCTATGATACATTTGATGATATATAAAGTTTTTGAAAATATTTCTTTACTTATCAATGAAGATTTTTGTCGATTACTGGACGAAAATTAGTGAAAAATTCACTTTTCACTGCTGAAAGAAGCCACAAAATAAACCCATGTGAGTCATGTGACCACTTCTTTTTTTTAAGCATTTTCATTGGTTAGTATTTGAGTTCTCCTCCCCTGAGATGGCACTGACCAATTAAATTGGTGTCTCATTTTATAATATAATATATATATAAAGGCTGTTACTTGGTGGCAACACAGTACCATAGAGAGTTAAACAATCACTCAGTCACCACGTTGCTTATTTTAAGCTGTACTTAGAAATAACCAGATGACAAATAAGCAAAATAGGTCCCTACCACTATTTTGATGGTGTGTTAGTATATATTTTAATCTTAGTGCCCTGTTGAACAGAACAAACCACATTAACAGAATACTATACATTGAATCAAATGAAATCAGACATCCAGTTAAAAGAACTAAACTGATTTATTGAGGATAAATTGCAGTTGAAGCTGAGTACATAATGACTGTGTTGTTTGCACTCATTTTCATTCCAGAGTAGGTACTCAAATAGTTGTTTGTTTGTTCGTCTCCTCTGTGTTTGTTTTAGGAACACAGATGCGCAATCCCAGAAAGAGCGCGGAGAGGAAACAGCATTGAACAAACCCTGTCTCATTGTAACAGGACATCCCAGGTCCTTTGAGGGACAGGACGTCCTTTTTTGTGTCTTGTCGTAATTCAGAGCCTCATGACTGAGCAGCTTGAGGAGTAGTGCAAGTGCCATCACTCTTCGGTTCTTCATATTACACGGCTCAGCTGTAACCTCTTTCAAAGCTTACTTCAACATTAGCCTCAAAGAAATCTAAACTACTTAGAAATGAGGTCAGAAGAGTCCTCTCGGCCAGGTGAGATTGGTGGACTGTGTGGTTTTTAAAGCACAGTGAGAGTCTTCATTTAGCAGCAATAGTGAGTTATGATCTCAGAAAGGCATCAGTCTGGAGTTATGTGAGGTGATCTGTGTGTCACGTGGTCATTTTGGAGAATCTTTTCACCCAAACATGTCCTGGGATGTATAGGTTATGTAGAGGAAGCCATCAGGGTCTCTGAACTGTGAATAAACTTCTCCCATACTGGTTGACAAACAGGACATGTTCCTTCCTGAGATCAGTAGGTACAGAGCTTGAGATGCCTCTAGCGCTATCTTACTTCTGTAAGAGAAAAAGAAAGAGCGAGACATAAAATTGGCATTACTTAAAGTAATTGCTAAGTGCCTGAAACTTCAGGCGTGCCTCATACAGTCGTGCATACAATGACCTAAGCAATGTGGCAGGGCAAAACACGTCTGATTCACTGTTCACACAACACATATTCAACACTGACTTAAGAAAATTGAAAAAGAAAAACTGACACATGACAAGACAAAAGCTGCATATACTTTTATAATTAAGAAAGAGAGTCTACACACCTGAGCAGACTGAGGAACTGCCCTAATGTCAGCTCATTTGGGACAAGAAATTTGGTTTTGTCCAGTAGGGGAAGCTTTTTCTCCTGAAGATATCGCTCCACAATTACCTAAAATACAAAACATAATTTATACGTTTTAAAATAGCTGCTGTTCTTTTTTTGTTTAATCATTTCATATTCAAATAGGCATCTCACCGGTAATTTGTTGGGGAACTTTGATCGAATATTGCAGACTTCATCTTTTCTTGTTGCTGCATAGGAAGAACAATATTTAAAAAATGTTTTTCTGATAATTGAAAAGTAGCCTAAATATAAAACAATAAGTAATAGGCTAACTAAAAAGAAAGTAAGTAGGCCTACATGAGTAAGAGGCCTTAATAGTAACTTGTCTGCATTGTGGAAAATTGTCTTTAGCTAAAAAGATAAGCATAAAGGTAACAGATATTTAAATGTTTAAAAAACTTTTAAAATAAAAGATTTCAAGCGAGGTAGTTAGTAAAATGCCAAAAGTTGAATGTTGTTGTGAAGTCATGACCTACCCAGGCACTTCCTTTGCTTGAAAGGCATAATTTCCATGGATTTCTCGTAGGGAGGCATTCTGACTTGAGGATGGAGACGTTTACGATGGTGTGGTAGGAGGAGGCTGTGTCCGGGCTGACGAAGTGCCCACGGATGAAGGTTGTCTCAAATGCCTGCTTTCAGTTCGCGGGGCTTGGCCTTTATACGGGTGTGTCTGTGTGTGTTAGTAGGGGGGGAGGACAGTCTGAAGTGTGAAAAGATGAGAAGTGCTTGCGCGTAATTAAAGTCCTTGCGATCATATTAGGATATATTAGTAGTTACATAAGCTCTTCAAAACCTCTTCACAGCCTCTCCCGTCCTCGCGCTGGATCAATAATGAACGGGTCGCAGTAAATGAGCACAACATTCACAGACACCGGTTAGGCTATTTGAAGTTCAGCTTTTTTCTAATGTGAGTGCCATGACAGCTTAATTAGGAATCAAGGCTTCAGCAGCTTGTGTAATAGTTTGTGTAACACCACAGTGAACAACAGACGTGACATATCTGACTAGTTTAGAGTTCACTGAACTCAAATAACAGGACAAAATCAAGTAGACGGTTTATGACGCCTTTTGAATATATTTTTTTTATTGAAAAGGGTATGATCATTTTAGTCAAAAAGGTTTTTACTTTTAAATGTAAACATTAAATACAAAACTATTTGTGTAATGTAATGTACAAACATCAAATGTAAAAGGTAACACACTCACATATACACACAAAAGCTATCAAACCATTGTGGCCACCAAATATTGCAATTCATAAATTGTATAGGCTATACATTTATAACCTTTAAAATACACGTGTGACGTAAAGGAATAGTTGACCAAATGAAAATTCTGTCATTTACTCGCCCTCATGTCATTCCAAAACTGCTTTCTCCTGCAGAACAAGACAAATGGTGGGATTCAAGTTGACAATTTGAAGCCTATTTGTTACATCCACCAGCTGTAGTGCCCATGATCACCACCAGAGGCAGGGGGTGAAAACTTTTGAATAGGCTACAGATGTCCAATTTTTTCTTATTTGGTTTAAATATCTTAATTTTTCATTTAGTACTCCTCTTCGGAAGCAACAGAAGATACTTACATGCAGGGCTCGACATAAACACCGATTTCAGCAGTGACGTGTAACGTAGTCACTTCTACTAGCCACTTTGGTGGGTTTAATTTTATATAGGCTATATACATTTTTCAAATGTAGTCTTTAAAAAAAAAACACATCTGAAATAATAAACTAAGTGCAATGTAGTGTCAAAAATGTAAATTTTTCGATACATATCGATGCTGAAATATCTGAAACGCTTCTCTCCGACAGCGATTTGATACTCAAACCCGCCTCCCCTCACTCGTTTCATTTGCTCTGGATGAATATTGTTGGTGTTAAGCCTGGGATACACTGCATGATTTTTGGCTGTCCCAGACGAAAGATTGCCATCGTGAAACAATCGTGGGGATTTCTGTGATCATGGCTCTTAATCAGTGGTCCTATGTTGTACAGTTAGAGAGGTTCAAAGAGAGCCTTTTTCCCAGTCTCGCGACCAAAGATAGCCTACGACCATTTTCTGACAGTGTCAGAAATTCAGCATGATCATCACACAGTGTGTTTGCTGCTACAACCTACGTCTACTGACCGGCCAATAAAAATACGACATGAAATCAACAAGACATGGTGCTAAAACTTAAAACTGCTTACCTCAAGCTCTTTTTTCCTTCTTCTTTTGCTGCTTCCTTTGTTTTCAGCACACATAAAAACTACAACTGCTAAGGTGTAATTCAACATGGTCTTTTTGTTTACCACTAGTGCATGCTGATGACATTTTATTCTTCTTTACAAACTTGCATCGTTGCCTATGAGTCAACAGATGTCATCATCGTACAGTCCAGATGCATGTCGTACCAAATTTAATAGATCCATGTCGCACAGTGTGATTTGTAATGATCTTATAGGATTGCTAAAATAGTGCAGTGTATCCTGGGATTTACAGGGTTTGAATTTCGGTGTGGTATTGCACGTATTGTGTATAATTTTACTCATTCCCGCAGATTTTGTGCTCACACCCAAAGTGCAGGCACACAAACCTGGTAAGCACTAAATTCAGAACTAAATTGAGTTCTTTTTTACTGCTAATGGCGTTTAGACAATCAAATACATCCAAAATAATGCAAAAATGCTGGTAAAACGCATGTAGTACAGTATATTGGGTCCGTGCGTCAGGCCTTAAAGTGACAGCAGCCTAATATACCTGGTGCCAAATTATGAGATAATATTAAAATTATGTATATGGCAGTTTTTCACCATGGTATCGATGTCAAAATTGTGGCCAGTGAAAATGCTGAGTGGCTAGTAACTTTGAAAAACCACCAGCCACAGTAGCTGGTGAGCAAAAAAGTTAATGTCAAGCCCTGTATATATACTGCATAACTGCTGTGGTATATAAATAGGCTATGTTCCAAAGAAGAAAGATTTGGAATGGCATGAGAGTGAGTAAGTGATGACAGAATTTTCATTTTAGGTGAACTATCCCTTGTGTTTTTTGTCAGATGACTGATGCCCAAACACAATGAGGTTAGTATGATGTTACAGGCTGCATAGCTATAGTTGAACAGAGTCCAAGCGCCTCAGAGTTTGGAACAAAAGCCACTTTTTTTTCACTTACCCTAAGGCCCATCCTCACCATGCCCCCATTCTCAATGAGGTCAGGGAGATACGAAGTAAACAGTGTACATTATTATGTGCCTGACATTAAACAACACAGTCAAGATAACAATAGAATGTGACACATTGTGGGGTTAAACACTTTAAACACACATTATACCCCTCACTGGCTCAAATGTGTTGCTTAAAAACTTGACAAGACATTGAAATTTCAAAGCAGGTTGAAAACAGGTGAAAAGTAAGCTATTTGAATTTTGATTGTTTTTTGATGGATCTGACTTAAAGATGCTCACATCAGTGTAATATAGGCAAAATAGCTGGTGATGTAAATTGTTGAAAATGAATGTTAAATGGAAGAGAAATGCTGGAGTTTAGGGTTAGCTTATGAAGAAGTTAGCTTATGAATAGTCAAGTTAGTGTAGTTTTAATACAGAGTAATGAAAGTAAGAAAGAAATATATAAATATTTCTTTTGATGTATAAGAATACATTTTTGCAGTCAGTGGAATTGGAATTATTACGGTTTTATAAACAAACAGATTTTACATGGCTACATTTTCCTATACATCATGTTGAAGCAAGTCAGATATTAGCCTATTTATTTTCATCAGATATTTTTATTTGTGATTTGGTTTCATTAGTACTATAAATTAAATTATATGGGCCTATTCAACGTGGATATGGAATATACAGCCTATATGGCCTATTTTTAGAGTCTCTGTCAGAGTGGTAGGTGATTAAATGATTACTGAAGGAAATTTAGTTGGTTTGTAGAGGTGCAGCTTAGACAGGCAGATACTGCCACCTGTTGGTTAGAAACATTGTTTTAGTTGTTTGTTTCTACAATAGATGTTCTCGTCGCATAGCAGCCGACGCAGGAACCTGCTATCTGAAACCAACAAAACCAAGCGGATATTTGATCATATGGAAAAGTACACAAAGTAGGCTAATATACGTCATTAAAAAGTAACAGCATACTCGTTATAATTCACAATCTGGGCCATCACTTGTTTTTCTTTATTGCGTATTTGAAAGTGATCCCATAATTAAACTAATATGGCTCGTGAGCGAACGTGACATGTTTGTTTAAATGAACGAATCGTTCCATGCACTGAATCATTTTCCGCTTGTGAAGCGCGCTAATGAATCTTTGGATTCAAACGATTCAAACAGAATCGAGTCTGTGGGGTGAATAAAAAAATCTGTAAAACACTCATTTTCAGTCTCTCAATTTAATACAAAACACAATACATTTTTTTGCGTGTAAATATTAGTCAGATGCCAACTAGCTACACTACAGTCTAAACATATCGTACCAACTAGCAGATTTCACATTCCTTCTCTTAAAAAAACTAGTCAATTCTGTTCGAAAACTTCCCCGGCCAATCAGCAGCGAGCTTTCACGTTCTAACTCCGCCCTATTCATACTCTTTTCTTCACAGCAGTGAGCTGTGTGCAAGACCGTCGCATATGATTCAGTCCACATCATCTTCATCATCATGAACCGAATGATAGCTGACGTGATGATTGTAGCGTCTCAAAATGGTCAGGTGGGGAAGTATTATTCGGGGGTGTAAATTAAGACCTTGAAAGTATGCCTTTGTTACATGTGCCTCCGAGCGAAAGTTGAGTTGCCTCCGTACTGCATTTTCGTGAGCTGCAAAGATACATTGTTACGGACTCTGAATTTTAAGCGTCGGCTCTGGTGCTGCTCATGTCGCACAGCCCTCATGCTGCATTGACAGTCGGTACTCTGGCTAGAGGCGAGCAGTGAGCCCTCCCGTTCACCGGCGACCACAGTGTCTGCCTCGAAACCGATTTTGCGCGCACAATGGCCGGACGCCGCGGTTGTGTGAATTCGCTATGGTCAGGGAGCGAGCGGGTTCGTATCGGAGAGCGGCTGAAAGCCACTCTGGCCGGCATAATGGAGCTGGACCTTCTCAGAGGACGACAGCTGGAGATGGTGGATGCGGTACTGGACGTGAATGGAGCGCCCGCTCACCAGGGGGAAGGACAGGAAAGCGCCGCCGAGGATGGTGCCGCAACCTCCCACAGGCAACAGGTCAGTGGGGACGTGGGAAATTACCACAGGAACATAATGTTCCTTGAAATTTTAACTTTGATCTCGTCGTCGAGGTGGAACCCTGCTGGTGGCACCTGCTAAGCGTTTTAGTGACAGTAGCATCCAGTGGAGCTTAGGTTGCATGACCTATACAGGACGCTGCTGTGTTTACATTTCAGAATTGTACACACCTTTTTCTTCAACGTGTCAAGGTTGAGTTGGAGTCCATAGCTATTTTAGGCCACTGCACACAATGCATGTTGATTGCGCCATTGAAAAATACCAAATCCCTCTTAGTGGAATCATGTGGGGGGGCAGTAGGGTCAGCTGTGTCATTTTTAATTTATCAACTGAAGTGAGAAAGCATCTATAAAAATATAGAAATATGACTTCTCTGAAAAAAGGTAGTTGCCCCATGTTAGGGGTAAGTTGAATCATTATGTTAACAATTTACACAAAAATATAAGCAAATTACTAATATATTGTCTTATTCCTTTTTTTTTTTTTTTTTTTTTTTTTTTTTTTACTTTTTATTTAAATGATTTCTCTCATTCCAATGGTTAATTTTTGCAGAAACCATCCAGACATTTTTTTTTCATTGTAATTCAACAAAAAATTGTAAAATTTGATATTTGTAGTAATAGTTTTTAGTAATGGTAATGTTATAACCCAAATTACCATTTTGGTAAAAATGCTTTATTTAATAATTAAATTATTTGCATAAAATTTTAAATGTTTTATACATTGGCAGTTCGCCAACAAACATGACACATTTTTAGATCATTTTTAGAATTTCACCTGTCTTGTAAAAAAATACTTTGGCATGTAAATGAATTTTTTGAGGCGTCTCTCAAATGTAGGCAACTGTATATAAAGGGCTCGTTCTAATTTATATGGCCGTGTGACAAATAATGCACTGTTTTGTAGATTAAGAGGGTGGAACAATTTATCCAATGACATATCAATGCCATATTAATCTACACATACTATCTTAGACTGTGGTAACAAAATGTTAGTTTTGTCATGATGATGTGGTAGGGCTCTTGACCAGGTATGGAGGACACATAACAGGTGTTGTTCAGATATGTGATCGTGTAATGGGAGAAAGAGGGAAGTGTATGTGAGAGTTGACAATAGAAGCACCATTGTGTGTTATATATAATGGACAAGTGTGTAAGTAACCCCAAGTGAAGCCACAAATCTGAAATACATTTAATAGTGGCATTATACCTCATCAATTATTTCTCATGTCCCTCATTCATTATAGAGCATTTATATAATTATTCGGGATCTCCTAGATCAAAGTGTTGTGATTAAGAGCAGTTTCTTTCATGGCATACAAAATTGTTTTCACAATTTCAAAGGGCTTTTAAAGGACATTTACAAGTAGTCATTCAGTCCAGCAAAATGTGCGCATGAGAAACAGCAATATGTATCATGAGACAAAAGTATTAGTCATCATCGGGGCAATGTTTTTGCCTCTCCACCTACGCAACTTCCATTTGCATAAACACCACATGTAGAAATGTTTCTGTTGTCGGCGTCACAGATATCACCTCTCCTCTGCTACCCGCTGAGGGAGAGAGAGGATGGAGGGAAACGGACAGAGAGATGGAGAACGGGGGTGTGCCATGCAGAGCAACTGATATGTTAACCCCTCACTAGGATGGACTGCTGCGCCATGGCTGAATGCAGTATCTGATTTCATAGCTACTATGCATAGTCTTTCCTTTAACTGACGTTGATTTATTAGACCATTACAATATAAGTTTTTCAGTCAAAGGTTTGATTGCTCTGATTCAGCAGCGGAAAAGCTGTCTTCCATCGTCCTCCCACAAGACTCACCTTGTTATTATAATATGACGTTAAACCATTTCCTGTGTCAGTGAGGGAATTGAATGAGTAATTTTTCTGTCGATGGAGCTGATGGCCAGACTGGATATTCACCTCATTATTCCCATTATTTTATGTCCATTTGCATCATTAGCCTCATGTAATGCAGTTTCCATGTGCCATAGCACTCCTTCATGAATTGATCGGTAGCTGGAAAATGGCCAGTGCACCCTGCGTGAGACCCATATCAGATTTCCCCTATTGAGCAAATGCTTCTTCCAAGCCCCCTTCCCAGTGAAATGAAATAAATTGCAACTGTATACTGGGATAATGCAATATAGATTCTGTCTAGATGTGTGCATAGGTTTATGTGAACGAATTAGGGACTTTAGAGGATATGTTTTACGGTTTAAGTTTATCAATGTTTTGTCATAGTCAAGCCGATGCATATCATTCAAGTACCACAGTAAGAAATAAGTGTTTTTGTCCATTGCATGTGGAAGTGTCAATGCACGTGGTAGTTCAAATTCCATCAGCAAAGAGATAGTTAAATTATTTCTGCTAAATCGGATGTGTGGGCGAGGAGAGGAGAAGGAGAGCGAGAAAGAGAAGGAGAGAGAGGGCAGGAAGAGAAGAGAGGCCTGACAGTTTTCTGAAGTGAAGTGGGGGAGGCAGTTATATCCAGGAGTGGTGGTGGTTGGGAGGGGGGGTCTTCACATAAGAGATGCCTCCTTCATGCTGTTCGTCTCACTAGGCAACCCATCCCCCGTGCTCTCTACTTTTCTTCAAAACTCTTTTTTTGCTATCAGTCTCTTTATGCTCCTCTCCCTGAGTATTCCACCTTCGTCTTTTTTCCTCCACCAATGTCCTGCTCACTCTTTACATTGTATGTTTTCCCTTCCATATGTATTTTTAGAGTCCGAGACAGGAATTGTGGGTAAACTGCTGGAGCAGAGATAAGCCTGGTCAAAGTCTGTCTTTCAATACCCATTATCCCCCCTTCTTTTCTCCTTTTCTCCTTTGTTTCATCATCTGTCTTTCTCCGCTCTCTGCTTATTAACCGCCCTCCCCCGGCTTTTTTCATTTCACCAATGCATCACCTGCATTGTCTGTGTAAAAGTCTGACCGAAGGTTGATCGGACTTAGCAGGATATGCACAATAGTCACTTGGTTTGATGGGATTCCTCAGAAGTGTTGCAAGGGGAGATTCCTTGCGATGGGGGAAGGTTGGGGATCACAAACAGCTAAACCCAGTAAACACTCCATGGAGATAAGTGATTTAAAACTTCTGAGCAGAAGCGAACTTTAACCAAAGCATTCCCTTGATTGGTCTCCGTTATTATGAAAAGCAGGCTTAGACATTAAAGTTACCAGCTAATGATGTGGCTTCCCTTTTACATGTGCACTGTTTTGTAAATGTATACACCACATATAAACACCACAGATACATGATTTCTCTCCTGGTAATTACATCAGTGTGGGTGATCTGGTCAGCTGAGACGATTTCTGTTTACACCTGTTTAACATGCATCTCCAGTGAGCTGTGATCATATTTCGAGGATAGGATCTCTGATTTCAGGACTACATTTGTGTGTTGCACGTTATCGGTTTGTCACTTCATGTTAACATCAGGCATTGATGCTCGGTGATGTGTGCATGTTTATGTATGCATCCAATCAGATTGTTATTTTGTGCTAAAACCATTTTTAAAAAAGTTTAAACCTGTTTTTTTATTGAAATATTAGATTGACAGATGAATAGGCAGTCCTTTGCTGCTGTCTGGGATTCGTCATGATGGATTAGCGTTTAGCTCCAAATACAAAGTACAAATACATGCGTCATGATCGTATGTTAATACTAGGTGTAAACGGGGTCTTTGTGTTATCACCTTATCTTGTAGTAACATGACTCCTCCATCTGTTTCAGAGCCTGTCCCCTGCAAACCCTGATCTGTCTTGCCTCGGCACTACAGGAGAGGGGATAAGCTCACGCTGGTCCACGTTGTCCTGGGACATCCCGTCTGATCTGCTGTCTTCTCAAACCCCAGACTTCCCTGGCACCACACCGCTTGACTGCGACTCTAGACCCAGCTCAGGTGCTGATACTCCAAATTCCTCAATTATAAATCTTTGTTGTTTGGTAAAGAGAACTTTTTGTGTGGATACTTGGACCTTTAACAAAGGCACTTGGGCCTCTAAAGTATCTCACACTGAGGTGCTTCTCTAAAGTTGTTTTTATTCACTGAGAGGGAATTGTGTGATTAGTCATTGTTCCACAATATTGTTTCCCTTTTTAGTATTTGGCATTTGAAGCATTATATAATTATTTAGTCACAGCTGGCTATTCTTGGTGTTGTATGTTTTTCAGCAGTGCTCATCAAAACCTGGATGAAAAGATATTAAACCTTAAAAAAAATAAGAATAAATAAATAAATAAATATACACTTTCATTCAAAAGTTTGGGGTCTGTAAGATTAAAAAAAAATAAAAATACAGTAAATATTATTACAATTTAAAATAATTGTTTTCTATTTTATTATTACATTTTATATTTATTATAATTTTCAGCATAATTACTCCAGTCGTCAGTGTCACATGATCCTTCAAAAATCATCATTCTGATTTGGTGCCTAAGAACCATTTCTTATTTTCAGGATTATTTGATGAATAGAACATTCAAAAGAATAGCATTTATCTGAAATACAAATGTAATTTTGTGACCATGTAAAAGTCAAAGTACTGGTCACAAAAAAATACTGTTCAATTCTTAGATATACACAGTGCTTAAAACCATAGGTCATAAAATTACAGCGAAACTCATTATAGGAACTATAGTAAATTAAATTCATGGACAATATATCTCTGTCTAGATGCTCAGACAAAAAAAAGCAATATTTTATAAGCTGGGTTTGGAGAACATATTTTAACATCAAGAAGTTAGCTCTAACTTTAACATCACATTAGCTCTACATGATAAGAATAAACTTGTACACATTGAAACCTGTTTGGATAAACTTTGTAAAGATTAATCAGTCAGTGAAACTATGTCTAAATTAAAAGCAGTTATCCTTAAAGCCTTCCCTGAAGAATGAGCCCTGCGTTGAAATTGTAATCCATTTCACACAAGCGTATGACTCATAGCTTGGATGGCTTGGGGCTCTATTTGAAACAAACGATTCAGTGTTGACCTCTCAACTTCAACATGACACATAGTTTCTGTGTTTTTGGCAGGTCTCTTTTTACTTTGGCAAACATTAACCCTAGCTTTTTATGGCCATCCCATCATTTAAATCATGTGTCACCCCTGTGGCACTTTTCCTCCTAACAATCTTAACTTCATCTGTCATTCTCTTGTCCACAGGTTTTTACTCAGTCAGTGGGAGTTCTCTGTCAGACTCTTGTTACTCTGTATCCAGCGAGGCAGCTCCAGGAGGTTCAGTGAAAGTCAACTGTAGGCCTCGCTCACTGGATCATAGTGCCACTCATTGGAGGGAGGTTGAATCTCTTAGTACAGAGTGTCCTGAGGGCACAGTGGAGAAACAAGAAAGAAGGCCATTTTCTACTGGTATGCCATCTTACATCTATGCTATAAGGTCTTTGTGGGTGAATCTATTTTTTAAAAATCAAACGATTTGTGACCTGGACATGTTTTCATATGTTCTTTTTGTAATAATTTGGTGTTTTTTGATGCTGTCTTCTAATTACAATAATCATTTTTGGTATACTAAATAAGGACAATGTAAATAATATCACATTTTTTATTCCTTATAAACAGGGGACCTTGAGCTCAATAGCCTCGTGTTCCTGACAGACCTTTGTTCCAGTTTGGGAGGGATTCATCCAGGCTCTCTTTTACCTTCTTCCAACTCCAGTCCACAGCTTCAGCTGGATCCCAAGTTTTGCTCTGACCTAGTTTCTCGGAAGACAAAAGAGGTGTACCCTTACCCTAGTCCACTCCATGCTGTGGCCCTCCAGAGCCCCCTGTTCACAACCTGCCAGGAACCATCCCCCACTCGCCTCTCACCCAGTCCAGAGAGTGAGCAGCCTGAGGAGCCAGGGCTTGATCAACCTCCTGTGAAGAACCAGCCTCCAGCCTCTCCTTCCTTTACTCAGCTGGAGAAATACATCAACAGATTAGTCCATCAGCATCACTGCAGGGTGGCTGCTGAAACTTCCAGTCGTGGACACCAAATAAACATTGCAGGTGCTGGTTATGAGGGACTCCACCCAAGAAGTGCTTCCTCTTCCAGCCTGTCTGGAGGTAGTGTGACTCCTTGTAAGTCTATTCTGGGCAATTCAGCGAGAGTTAGCCTCAGCAGTATTGGTAAACATGCAAGTCGCAATTCCATCAACCTCGGAAACTTGCCCTCCGTGACAGGGGAGGATTTCAACATCAGCTTCCATTTGAATCTGAATTTGAACCTAAATCCAAACCTGAACAAGACTTTAAGTTTTGATGCTAAAAATGTGAAAGAAGAGGTCTCAGGATCATGTGGGCATCTCTCCGCCAACATAGTCACTCCAACTGCTTCCCCTTCCTCTTCAACATCTACAATCACCAGCACTCCAAACTGGAGCAGGAGACCAAGGATCTCCACCTGCCCTTCCTCAGTGAACCATCGTGGGTCTCTGGAGATAACTGGAAAGACCTTTGCTCCAGTGGGATTCTCCAAGTCTCTAGACTGGAGTGGAGCCTCAAGAGAAGAGGCAGAGGGTTGTCCTCCAATCAAAGCTTCAGACAGCCCTCCCAAACTTAATGAGGACTCTGCTGTTGTATGTGAAATCTCTCGTGTATCTGGATTGCCAAGATCTGTAGTTCTAGGTTTGATGGAGGAGGGGGTGGAGTTGGATGCCGAATGTTTTAGGAACGAACGAGAAAGAGGTGTAGGTTCTGCTTCTCCGAGTAACGTTCCTACACTGCACTCTTCCCGGTCTTCATTTCAACACCCGTTTGGATTAGAACGAACTAATCTGACACCACCATCAAATGCCTGGACAGGTGCAGGCACAGGACAGGATTACATATCTCAACAGCATCGCCTACAAGTTTCCCACTCGGATTGCCATTCGGCACTGACATCACAGTCAGGTAGCCCTCATTCGGACAATTCTGGACACACGCCTACTCGTTCTTCTCCCATCCTGCCTTTCCCACATAATCAATCGGACCCTGCCTCCTCTCCAGGCTCCTCTCACACCAGAGTCCACTCCCCTCCTCGGCTACTTTCAAATTCACCTTTCACTCCTGCCCAGTTGTCAGTATTCCGGCGGGACTCCCCATCTCAGTGCTCTCTTCCACGCTTTCATCCATGTAGTTCCCCACTAGAGGGTCCCATTCGACCTCGTGGAGGTTCTCTCAGGCAGAACACAGGGGCTGGATGGAGGCCTCAAGAAAGAGGCTGGAGGAGGAGTGGGGATGGAGAGAGGCTCTACCAGGGAAAACATGCCTCCAGAGAACTTATCCGAGCATCCACGGTGAGTAGCTATTCGGGAAGAGACTATGGCACCGGATGGGAGGATGAAATGAGCACTCAAACACCTAAAAAGGGTGGAAAGTTTTGGAAGGGGTTTGAAACACGATTTTGGGGAAGAGAGGAGGAGGATGAAGAGAGAGATGACAGAGCTGGAGGATTTGGTTGGAGGCACACCTCTTTGAAAGAAACATCATCCAGTAGGCAAGATCAAAGAGGAAACAACTCGAAAAAGAAAGGAACAAGTTGGGACAGTCGGAGTTCCAGCCTTCGGTTGTCCAGACGAGCATTATTTCGAAGTGAGTCTCAGGGAATTCTCGATCCACATTCTCAGAAACGGGAAAGCAATCAGTGGCGTTCCTCATTTGAGATCAGCCGTGCAGGACGAGGCTCCGAACGTACTCGCAATCTTGTGCGAAAGGAAGAGAAACATCATTCTTCAACTGCGAGTCTTTTTCATCTCTCTCGCTCCCAGAGCCTGGAGGGAAGCAGTCACTCCCTTTCTCCTCTTTCGTCCCCTTCCCTCTCACCCTCGCCACCCCCATCAGCTCCTCTCACCCGTTCCAGATCGTTCCGTGACCTTGGAAGGAAAGTGTTTGGCTCTATGAGGTCCCTCAGTTTCAATAAAAACCACAAGTCAAAAAAGAAAGATTAGTAAGAACATTTCAAAATGGGAGAAACCATGCTGCCAATTTTTCCAAATGTACGATCTACTCGCGTACTGCTTGTTTAGGTACTTCTGCATGCCATGCTGTGTTGTGTTTCTGTGCACTCTTATGGTCATAGTGGTGCTGGTGTTGTTTTTACTATGAACATATTATGCTTAAAAGAGCACTCTAAAGTATATGCTGACCAAATACA
Source organism: Megalobrama amblycephala (assembly GCF_018812025.1). Classification (NCBI taxonomy): domain Eukaryota; kingdom Metazoa; phylum Chordata; class Actinopteri; order Cypriniformes; family Xenocyprididae; genus Megalobrama; species Megalobrama amblycephala. The sequence goes on along the minus strand of NC_063066.1, from coordinate 17,420,462 downwards.
AAAAGATGTTGTTTGAACTCATGCTCAGGACTTTGAAAAAAATATAAAATAATTTGAAATGATTGTTAAAGTGCTGAAACATGAAGAAATATCAATAAAAGTATTTCCAGTTTAATATGATCCTTATTGATTTGCTTGGCAATGACTTCATAGACTGCTACTGCTGAGTGAAGAGTTTTGTGGTACAATAGGATTAAATGATCTCACATACAAAAACTCTGCTGCCATACTTTACACTTATAATAAAAATCTTATTAGCATTTTTCTAATCATATTAGCATAATCCATTAACAATCTATCAACATCTTGGTTGAGTACTCTATTTCAAGTGGCAAATAAATTATGCATTGGGTACTTTCAAAAATATTTATTAGGATGAACAAACAAAAAACAAGACAACTTTCATCTGAAACAAAAAAAATAACACACAGCTCGAGGGAACTGAATGCAAAACAGAAGCAGCTTGATAGCACATTAGCCATACAATACCAGAATACAACGCATTTTAAGTGCATTAAAATTCTCTTTCAAGCTGCCACATTGCACCAGATTTCAACCACATATTTAATCCTGCCATGGGACCTTCAACACCAGTAAATGCTATATGCAGCAAATTATCCATGCCCTGAGGCAAAACATCTCACTTCCTACAGGATTCCATCAACTAAGTTAATTTAACTTGACATATGCTCCTGCTGAGTCATTTATTAGTCCATTTCGACCAGTTTCTGTGTCTTCTCCTCTGCTAACTGCTCCTCACCCTGTTTCTGTTTGCTGAACATGCCTTTGTACAGTGCCTTCTCTTTCTGGTAGTCTTGGCTGAGTCTCTCCTCCACTCGCTGCAGCTGTTTCTTTACATTGGCATCTGAGAAATAGAGAACAGGATAAAATGAATGTCATCATTATTTCCAATTAAACCATTGAAATGAATTTGATGTGAAACTGAGCAGTTCAATCAAAGGCTGCAAAGCAGAGGTGTTTGATCTTACTAACTGAAGAAAATGGATCAATCCACAAAACGTAACAACACTACATTACGTAACAGGCTCAAAATTCAACATGCTGAATCCCTTGTGAAAACAATGTAAAAAAAATCCATGGAAGCATATTAATTAGAACAGTAGTTCCCAAACTTCTTCTCAGGGGACTTTTTTTAACTACACACTTTTTGACACCGACATAAAAACAGCTTTTCAAAGTATTCACACATACAGAAGAAGGAAACATGTAGATATAAAACAAATATGCCTTTTAAATCAAAGTAAATAAATCTGAATTACACAGCAATACTGTGGACAGTTTGGCTATTAAATTACCAGCCAATTAAATCGTAATGGGAACACTTTGTCTGTCTTTTTTCAGGTTATATCAGGAGTGACTTTAATGATTTTCATACAAATATCATTGCGCACTTTCACTCTGTATCATGCAGAACATTTTCACTGATAAAACAGATTCTGTGTGGCATATAGCCATGTATTTTTAGATGCCTGTTCACACAGGACACCTTGCATTTAAATATAGATGATGGAATGGAAGGGAATGCAGGGGCCCCGTGACATGTTTTTTAATTTGACTTACTCTTTACTTTGCTCATGAGACTGAAAAAACAGCGAGATCTGACATCCATATGTACACAGTCAATCGCAACAAGTATACTGTGAACGAACCCGTATTTTAATCTTTTGATTTTGTTTCTCAGTTGGATATCTGAGCGTTTATAACATATTAACAATAATTTGATTGAAAATTAATCAAGCGAAATGACTTAGTTTGCCTAAAATAAACCCCTGGAGCAGGTTCGAAAACCATGAAATAGACGGAAAAAAAAGAGGTGGAACGTGATTGGTCTTTACCGTTAGGTTTCCCCCTGCTGGCCTGTATGAGGTACTGTCGAGCAGTCTGAGCATCACCCAGTTCTAATGAAGCCACACCAGCTCTGTACAGGGCCTTAATGTCACCTGCCTTCCACTGGAGCACTTTCAGACTGTACTCCTGCACACGGGTATAGTCCACCACCTCTCGCTGTAGCAAACATGCTGTGAGACACAGAAATAGGTAAAGAGGAGAATGCTTTCCTAGATAACTTTTGCATACACTACTGTTCAAAAGGGTTTGTTTGGGGCTCTTTTAATGTTTTTAATTAAATAAGTCTCTTATGCTCACCAAAGCTTATTACAATTAAAGTATATTTTAAAATGTCATTTATTCCTGTGATGGCAAATCAGAATTTTCAGCAGCCGTTACTCCAAAACATATGGAAACAGTAATGCATTTTTTCCCCAGGATTCATTGATGAATAGAATGTTCAAAAGAACAGCATTAATATGAAATAGAAGTCTTTTGTTGCAATGTAAAGTTCTTTACTGTCACTTTGGATAAATTATATGTGCCCTTGCTGAATAAAAGTACTAATTTCTTTCCAAATAATTAAAGCAAGTTCTTGGTTATCATGAGATGGGTGATCCTATATCAAAGATTAAGGACCGAGTTCACAGGATTCTTATCTCTTATATGACTAACATGGGTTAAAGGTTTTAACATGTGGTCAAGATGTTACGGTAAGCACCAGCAAAGGGTGAAAGCATTTTGTTTGGAGGTTTAAACCAATAGGAGATTAATATGAAAATGAATATGAAATAACCAAATGGTGTGATAAAGTTTGACTTATAATAATACTGTGGTAATGCCTGACCAAAAAGAAAATCATGCAAACATGCTTAAAAATTCACAGAAAGTTGCTTCGGATAAAAGTTTCTGCAAAATGATTACATTTTAGTGTTGTGTTATTCGGTACCACAGCACACTGCCAAAGTACTTTTTTGTAAGGATTACAAACCTGCTAAATTATTATAGCAGTCTACTTGAGTGCTCCTCAGCAGGTCCTCCTGCTTCTGGCTCAGTTTAGGCACTTGAGCCCCAAACCCTTGCAGGGCAGCGTTCACCTCAGAGTCCAGGCCACGGAGAACGAGCAAAGCACGATGATATCGTCCGATGGCAGTGCGCACATTTTTCTCCCTGTAGAATGCATTGCCCTCTGTCTTTAACCGAATGGCCTCCTGGAGCTGCGAGTCCAAACGGGAACTTGTTGATCCTCCAGTGGCTCCCAAACATGATGAAGAACTGGCTGCTGCTGCCTCTGACCCATCATCCCCTGCAGTAGGATCTAAAGCCTGCCACACATAACAGATGTAAGTGATGACAACATAACACTACTGCATTAATAACACTTAAATATAGCCACAATCTCTGCATTAGGAGAACAATCTGTCAAATCAGTTATATGCTGATTTTAGAAGGTTTACAATGGTCTCCCATCCAAACCAAACTAGTGTAGCTGGTCTCCCAGTGTGACCAGGTGAAAAGTACCAATCAGACCGGCCTAACCAGACAGGGAGACAAGCTAAGACCAGAAAACCACCTTAGGCTGGTCTGAGCTGTTTTTCCAATCAGCGTTTTAACACTGATCATTATCATGTTCATTCATTAGGTGTGTAGTTGACACATATAAACTCCTACTAATAAATAAACCAAAACAAACAAACAGGCACACAAAGTATGAGGGCGTGCAGCAGAGTTCCCATCATTAAAAAAGTCATAACTTTTTTAAATCTAACCAGTTCATTTCATTGAACTACGCCCATCACAGCATGCAGCAGTAAACTGCCTCGATTTTATCACATATAAAAGGAAACAACACATAATAAGTATATTTTTACCTTTTCGTCCATGGCGTTTAACGCTTTAAAATGGTTGCAGTCTGCTTAGAAGCCAGTTTAATGACGAAAATATTGTTGGGACGTTAAAGAAACAATTCTTTGACACTCTTCTTCGTGGTTATGGTTGCTGCAGGACATTTGTGCAATACTGCCTTCTACCGGCCGAATCTTAATAGCGCAACATCACATCTCTGTACATTCAGTGCATTAATAAACGAAACAATCGGCCGGTTATATTATTATATAACCATTACAATATCATTATTACGGATAATAAAGTTATTGTGAAATTAGATATTTTTAAAATGACTTAATAAAACAGAAATGACACTGTACAGGCATTTTTGTGGAGAAAATGAAAGAGCATCTACACAAAACTTCACATGTAACAAACAAAGAGGCAAAATGACAAGATTAGGGAAATTAAACCTCGTAGTTACACCATAACACTCCTTATATTGTTTAAGGAATCTGTCACGTATTTGTTAAATAAAGAGATTTGAGAAGCCAGTCTGTTTATCTAAAAAGAAATATGAGAAGGTTAATAATGAATTTGAAAATTTCTGTTTGTGGATAAAAAAAAATCAAACAAAATAAAGAAATTAAAGATAGCCTATGATTCAAAGACATGTTGGAAGTGTCATCTTTTACATTTAGGATTAGGGGTGGAAATGGGGGGGCGTTCCAGTTAAAATTTATTCGATTTTTTTATAGAAATGAAGGGATTTCTATATTTATTCACTCAATAGCCTACAAAAACGAAAAATTTAGCCATTTCCAGCCAACTAAAAACAAACAAACACATAGGCTAATTTACTAGATGTTTTGACATCATGTTAGTTGCTGCAGTCTATTTACAAAAAACATTAACTATTTTGAATTAATTATTATTATTAGCTATTTTTTTTAAATCGGTTTGAATAAATGATTCAATGACTCAATTATAAAGATGTCACTTGTTTCATAGATGAATCAACGTTTTTGAACAATTCTTTGTAATGAATGAATCAATGACAAATACATTTTTATCAATCATTTGTCGCCACCTACTGGTGTAACGATGTAATTGACGCAATCTTTATTTGAAGTATCAAGTTACTTTCAAAGGGTAATTTACACTATTTCGTTCACTTCCATTTGGGATGGGGGACTGGTTGTCTCCCTCAGTTGCGAGGAGTTTGGGTTTGCTCCCTCGTGAGGTTCATTTAGTTGTTTGTTAGGCTACTTTATTTTTGCAAAATGGTCCACACATGCAAAGTTGGTTGATAACACAACTGCAATAAAGTAACAGCCTATAGTTAACAATTACTTTAAACAAAATAAAGAAATTAAAGATAGCCTAGGCCTATGTTTCCAAGACATGTTGGAAGCCATCTTTTACATTTAGGATTACCTAATGATACTTTTATAATCTCACCATCACAACTTCTGGTTCTTACGAGTTTGTGAAGGCCTAATAACACAAACCGAACCGTTTTAAGTGTTTAGTCATTATGACAGGACACAAAATTATTTACATTCTTCAATCCAGTGACTCAATATGTCATTACCTGGACAAATCTGATGCATCAAATGTTTTCGTTTTATTTATTTTCAAATCTGATGGGTGTAAACTGTTGCATTTTTTGGGTTAGGCTATAAAGTGGGTCTGATTATGAATGCCAGACCAGTTCAGACGTTTCATTTGGTAAGAACAACTCGTGTGACGTGTGATTTAGGGACAGACTTTGCATGACGGGTGACCCATTTTCATGTTTGGGCTGTAATCGGCCTTACATAACGCAGCGGTGATCCACTGACCGAATTAAGCTTTAGGGGTGTGGCACTGCTTTTGTCATGGAAAACCCCCAACACCCGCTTTTGCTGATATTCGTAAAAATACAGTTGAATTAAATCAATTACACACACATTTGATATTAAACAAATTTAGTTTATACTGCAGCTCGTGCGGATCGTGTGAGAGTGCGTCAGTGTCACGCGCAGCCTGCTGCCGTCACAGTCAAAAGTCAGAGGAACCGTTGTGTAAGCTCGTCCCGCCGCCGGAGGGGAGGAGTCCTGACACGAGCTAACGGGCTGTGCTGTGCTGTACAATTCCACTGTATTTACAGTCGAAAACAAACATCGAGATTCCAACAGGTAAGCTACGCTCCTCTACCCACAGGCTAAACTAATTTTCGAGTACATGGAGCTGGATCGACGACTCTTGTTGGCTCACTGCGCCGCCTACACCCTGTCCGTCATCGCTGGACTCTTGGTGGTCGTACCGCTCGCCCTAAACGGATCCGCTTTCAAGGGAAGGTGCGCGCTGTTTAGTCAAGGCTTCTGGAGGACGGAGAACCTCACGGTGGGCGAAGGAGAGTCCAAAGCGGTTACTCATCTGGTGGTGCAACAATGGGGTCCACTGGCCGCCTGCCAGTTCGCCACATTTGTCGGTGTGTTTACAGTGCTGTACGGCGCAGTTCAGGGCTGGAGGAGCCTGTTCTACCTCCATCGGCGGCATGACGAGTGAGTGCTGATGTGACTTACAAAAAAAAAAAACATTAAAATGGTACACTTGTTTATGGTAAAATTACATATAACTTATACAACAGTAGACACCTCAGTTAGCATATTTTATCACATTACATTAAACTATATACTATTATATCCAAGCAAATTATGTTATTCAATATATATTTTTAAATATTAAATGTAAATTGAAGCTGAATTATGGTGTGTAAATTTCATATATATATATATATATATATATATATATATATATATATATATATCACCATAATTAAGCTTCATTTTACTTAATATTTGTGTATATTAAATATTAATAATGTTTTAAACATTTATATTATGTAATATTTTTAATGATTTTTGTAGCTATGTAATACATATATATATATATATATATATATATATATATATATATAAAATTCAGCATAATATTCTATTTAATATTTTTGTATACTAAATATCATTAAATTGAATAAATAATATATCATTTAAAATATATATTATAATGAGTGTAGAACAAATGTAATTATAATATGGTCATTGGAGAGACCGGCCTTATGTGTATCAGAAACTAAATTGTGTTATCCATTGGTTCTTATTTTCCCTCTTTTTCCTGCAGCACACTGTTCTCTGCCTTCCTCACACTGTTGCTGAGTCTATGTGTGTTATTCCTCTCCGGAGGGGCCAGTGTCACTCTCACCTTGGGTCTGGTGTCCTGGTGCAACACTGTTACGGACGATAACACCAGACCCTACAGGTACACAAACCTTTAAACCTACAAGCTAATGTCAAATTAGTGTATTTGTGTAGTACTTTTACAGTAAATATTGTTTCAGAGCAGCTTTAGAGACTTTACTAATCATCTCTGATTATAGTCTAAAAACAAAACACATACTGATATATGTTTATTAAAAAATATGCAATGTATACTTTTGATTGCACATGTATCATGAATGGATTAAATGGCTACATAGGGTTATTACACAACTGTTACATAGTGTTCCATTTAATGATTCTCTCTTTCTCCACAGTTGTGCTGAGTCACAGTCTGTCCCTCTATATCTGGATGTTGAGACATCCTCTTTCTACTCTGAGCTCAATTGTGCGCAGGTAAAGGAGGAATTGACTTGTATTTCTGTCTGAGATCTGTGTCGCAGTTCAACACAGCATGCATATTTTACATGTTAATGCATTATCCTAAGCGTGTCTCTATTTGCAGATCTCTCTGTGGTGTGTAACGGCTCTATGGTTGGCTCACTCTATTTTGTCCTTCCTGAGGCTCTACCATTCCCACAGTCAGCAGATCAGCGGACCGTGTTTATCCAGGGAGAAGGAACTCCTCCTGGGCCAAACACAAGCGGAATGTCCCATTCATCATCCGCATCCACACTCGCACCCTTCACACACTCCCAGTGTTTTTATTTAGCCCATACAGTGTTCATAGAAGTTGTACTTTGAGGTTAATCCTAAAGCCAGATTGGAAAGAAGGAATGAGAAGATTGGTCCAAGATTAACGTAAAAGGGAATTAACTTCTAATCTAAACTGTCAATCCCCACAGTTCTCATGCATGTTACACAAAGAATAACCTCAGTTATCAGAATTATCCTGGGTATCAGTTACTTTTTATGCACTTGTTGAAAAGTTTTTTGTTGTGTAGATTGTAGTGCTTACATTGAGGTAAAGTGTTTTGTGCAAACTGCACACCCATTTATAACTTTGCCATAACAAATCAAAGTATCCTCAAATAGATATGATATATATTGCACTATTAATGCATCGCTCTTGCATATGCGAGATGTTGTCTGACGTTGTATGTTCAACCATATAATGTGAATTTTAAGTGAATGGGAAGGAAGGACTAGCCTGTTGCATGTGCTCAAGTCAGACCCATGCTTGTTTTGTACTGTGAACGTATACATGTACAGCGTGACTTTTTGCATACCGAATGGTACTGTCACTCAAGCCAGACATTCTTTTTCTAATCCGATGAAGGTTTTTTATATGAAGCTGTTTGTGTTGATGCAACCTCCTAGTTCAAAATCCACTTTTGGTGGATATAGCATTGCTTAATGAAGTGACGGAAATTCAAAGATAGGGATAAGCTGGAAAAACATGAGATGGAATGTCAAGAATGTTGCTCATCCTTTTTGAATCCTGAACCTTTGACCTGGAGGATTGTTGTGAAACACAGACAGCTGAATAAGAAACAGGAAGGAGATGAGTGAGAAATGTTCATTAATGGCTTGGAAATGAGATTATTTTTGATGCTTGTGTTTTATACTGCTGTTTGTATCCAGTATTTATAAGCTCTTTTCACTTGAGTAAAGGTAATACAAACATGGTGTCTTGATATTAAGCCAATTTTTTAACAGAATAAAAGTAAAATGAAAATATATTAGAACTCATATGGAAAAAATAATGATAAAAGCAAAGAAAAAGAAATATATATTTATCAAAATTACATTATTAAACAATAATTCAGTTTTAATACTATCCATTGTTTAAATAGACCACATAGTCTCAAAAATAGTACAATTTTCAAAGATATATTTGTTAATATTGCAATAGAAATAGTTTTAAAATGTTCATACTTAAGGACTAAAACCCTGTCCATGTACACATAAAAACATTTTTTTTCAGAGTTTTAGAACATATTAAGTGTTACATGCAAATAAACAGTTAATTACAATAACATTTTCATTAAAGTGCATTCACTGACCATATAATAGAATAATTTAAAGCTGCACTTAACTACTTAACTCTCATTATTCATAATTAGTTTTATCAACATTAATATATAACGTTTTTTACTATATGACAAAATTGTTTAATATAAGGCCTTGTTTACTCCCTGTCATATTTGTCAGTAAAATGGTAAATACTGTAGTTATTACTTTATGAATAGTTCTATAAAAACTGATAAATGGCTCAGCAGTTAAGGAAAGGGTTACTATTGCTCAGAATGCTTTTTCCTTCTCAATACTGTTTGCACCTGTTATGCTACACATCCTTGGCAATCTCAGACAGATGATTAAACTTCTCTCTCTCATCACAGTCCCTTGTTGTAAGTCAGCACCTTGCAATCTGTTGCCATGGCAATTTCCGGCTCAAGGTGAGATGCCTCGATCTGTGAGGAGCAAAGAATGATTAGCAAGCAATTCCCTGCTAAAATATTTATTATTCGGAGCACACACACACACACACACACACACATGAAAAGATTAATGGCAAGAGGTCGACAGACAAAATTAAACCTGCTGCAGCAATTGTTTGCCATAGAGGAAGTGATGCAGGTGTTGCTGCAGTACCTCTGACATCTGTGGGAAGAGGCTGATAGCAAGTGGCAAGGACAGCCCAAAGACAGCCAGACACACTAAGCTGTGCACAGGCAGCATCATCCTGCGATGGGCCTGCATCAGAGGAAGCCTGCCGGAGGACAGTGAGAACAGACTCTCAATTAAACAGTAATTTTTAATGATTAACTGAATAAATTTATTACAATACAGCAACATATGATTATATATTATTAATTACAGTGCCCTCCACAAATTTTAGCACCCTTAGTAAATATGAGCAAAGGTGGCTGTGAAAAAAAATCTGCATTGTTTATCTTTTTGATCTTTCATTAAAAAAAAATCACAAAATTTTAACCTTTCATTGAAGGAAAATAATTGAAAATGGGGGAAAAAGCTCATTATGAAATAAATGTTTTTCTCCAATACATGTTTGCCACAATTATTGGCATCCCTAGAAATTCTTCTGAGTAAAATATCTCTGAAGTATATTCCCATTCACATTTACATTTTTTAGCACACCAGGGTGACTAGGAGCATGAAATTGTGCAGCCATGACTTCCTGTTCCACAGGAGTACAAATATGTGTAAACACAAAGGGCAAATCCCCTTAATCATTCATCACAATGAGAAAAAACAAATAATATAGTTCTGATGTGCAGCAAAAGATTGTTGAGCTTCACAAAATAGAAAATGGGTATAAGAAAAAAGCTAACGCATTGAAAATCCCCATTTCCACCATCAGGGAAATAATTGAGAAGTTTCAATCAACTAAAGATGTTACAAATCTGCCTGGAAGAGGACGTGTGTCTAAATCGTCCTAATGTGCGGTGAGGAGGAAAGTTTGAGTGGACAAAGACTCTCCAAGGATCACAGCTGGAGAATTGCAGAAATTAGTTGAGTCTTGAGTCTCAGAAAGCCTAAAAAGAATTATCAAACAGCACCTACATCCCCACAAGTTGTTCAGGAGGGTTTCAAGAAAAATCCTTCTTTGCACATCCAAAAACAAACTCCAGCATATTCAGTTGTCAGACAAGACTGGAACTTCAAATGGGACTGGCTTCTATGGTCAGATGAAACTAAAAAAAAGAGCTTTTTGGCAGCAAACCCACCAGATGGGTTTGGTGCACACATGGATAAAAAGTGCCCCATGCCCACGGTTAAATATACTGCTGGATCTTTAATGCTGTGAGCCTATTTTTGTGCTGGACATCTTGTTCAGATACATGGTATCATGGATTCTATCAAATACTAACAGATAAAAAATCAAAACCTGACCACTTCTGCTAGAAATCCAATAATGGGCTGTGGTTGAATCGTCCATCAGGACAATGATCCAAAACAAACATCAAATCCAACTAAAAAATGTGTCACTGAGCACAAAATGAAGCTTCTGCCATGGCCATCCCAGTTCCCTGACCTGAAACCTAAAGAAAATGAGTGGAGTGAACTGAAGAGAAGAAGCACCAACATGGAGCTGGAATCTGAAGGATCTGTAGAGATTCTGTATGGAGGAATGGTCTCTGATCTCTCCTCAGGTGTTCTCCAAACTCATCAGGCATTATAGAAGAAGACTCAGAGCTGTTATCTTGGGAAAAGGACATTGCAATAATTGGGTGCCAATAATTGTGGCCAACATGAACTAGAGAAAAACATTTATTTCATAATGAGCTTTTCCACCCATTTTCAATTGTTTTACTTCAATGAAAGGTTAGAATTTTGTGAATTTTTTTAATGAAAGATCAAAAAGGTAAACAATGCAGATTTATTTTCACAGCCGCCTGCTCATATTTACTAAGGGTGCCAATATTTGTGGAGGACACTGTATAATTATGTATCTATTAATTATATATACACTATTTCATACTTTTCCAAGAAGGCCATTATGATTGGTGGAAGGACAAAGATTGGCAGCGGTAAAGCTACACGTGTCAGTGCCGTCTCTATCAGTGCCTGATAAAAAATGCATAAAAATAAAAGTTAATTTATGACACAAACAAAAGAATTACTTTTGAAAACTCATTTAACAGTGCGACATGGTTTGTAAGAATAGAAATATGTCTCAAAAAATTTGTCTAGATTTACTTGCATGGATTTGAAAATAAAACAAAAAACATTCAAGCCATCGACAAACTGAAGAGGAGTGTCCCAACTGTATAACTAACATACGCACATGTTTGGCAGCTATCCGTGAGGATCCCACCACATTCCCGTTGCTGTCCAACACATCTATTCCCTCAGACAGCTCATTGTGTCTCATTAGAGCCACGTTACAGATGTTCGCACTGGCTGAGAAATTAAACAAACACAGATCTTAATGATGACCATCCATGCTAAACAAAACCATGACATCCAGTTTCTGTGAAAAGAGCTTTGTTCATTTTGACATAGATTGCACTGGTGAAAATAATCTGATATAATCTCCATTTGATAGTCTATTATTTTAAGAATTCCAAGTTGATTCAGCAATGTACTTGATTGAAATTTACACTACCGTTCAAAAGTTTGGGGTCAGTAAGATTTCTTTTTCCTACTCAGTAAGGAAGTGTTAAATTGATTAAAATAGAATAAATAGAAAAAATATTTAAATACTGTTCTTTTGAACTTTTTATTGATCATAAAATCTATTTACACTAAAATATTAATTAGCACAGCTTTTTTCAACATTATTATAATAATAAGAAATGTTTTTTGAGCACCAAATCAGCATATTAGAATGATTTCTAAAGGATCACGTGATAATGAAGGCTGGAGTAATGATGCTGAAAAAACAGGAATAAATTACATTTTAAAATATTTCACAATAGAAAATGGTTATTTTACATTGTAATAATATTTAACAATATTACTGTTTTTACTGTGATCAAATATATTCAGCCTTGATGACCATAACAGACTTCTTTCAAAAACTTTACACAATACTACATACCTCATAGTATGTGTCATGCTTTTTTACTGACAGCAGGGGGAGCTTTACGCAATGCAGAGTGAAGGACTCTGCTGAGTGAAGCAAAATACTGGATCTATAGGGACATACCTACAGCAGGGAAGGGGATAAACCTCTGTATCAACATTCTGGTGGTGGGGTTAAATTTGCTGGATTTCTGGATAAGTACATTCAGACCCACCTATAAGACAGAATATTACAGGAGAATTCAAATGTCATTTACATATAAACTGTACAATGGTACTTATCAAGATGTTATGGTGTAGTATAGTATACTAGAACACTCCTACCATAAATACATTTTCTTGAACATTATTTTCATATTTTAATTTTTTACATTTATACACAGCTCATTTAGAGGTCACTACACAGCGACAAACTTACATTTACATTACAAATCACAAATAAAATGAATCTCAAACAAAACTTGCACATCATTCACGTACTGCAATTGAAACAGCACTGGTGACGGCTCCCAGGTATCCCTGAATAAACTTTGAGGTTGGTGTTGGCTAAAGATAACAATGGGGGGAAAAAACAATTATCAACATCCAGTTTCAGCAAATGTTCCACAGACTGCTGTGCAATGAAAAAATACTCCGAGGCTCTGAACCACAGTCGGATGCAGAACAGACGTCTGGCCCTCAGGACACAACGATGATCATTCAAATGGAATCAAGAAGAAACGCTTCACTGAATGACCATCTGCAAAGGCATTGCAATAGTTAGACCTCAAAAACCTGACCTGAATTACAAGAACGTTTCAAACCGTACCTTTGTAGCATTGCGGTTGGCGTAGTTCACGCAGGCATTGTGACTCTGGTTGAGCCACTGTAGGAGAGAAATTCTGGATTAGCTTGACACTCGGTTGATGAAAATCTTTTATTTTCTGTTAAGTCAGCTTCTGGTAAAAGTCATATATATATAAAAGAAATCTGATTAATTAGGACTACTTAAGACTAATTACGTATTACTGTGAAACAGTGGCTGCTGGGATACTGATGATGCAGAGCCAGCTTTTGTGCTTCCTGGCATTGAGGGGCTCAAATGATGGGAACAAGCCACTTTACCTGCCAGAACACAGTGGAGGCCAAAGTCTGGTTTGGAAGGAGAAGACCAACCACCTGCAAGACAATCAGTTATGGATCATTTAACAATTCATGTTAACAATTTAACTAACCGTGGTATACAGCCATACACTGGTTAATAATTTACACCTATAGAAACAAAGGTTTATTACAGACTTTAGAAACTCAATACAGATTCCAACACCTCTCATGCTTAGAGGATTTGGACGTGTCAACACTGGCACAAGCATAATGATTGGCTTCTCTCTCTCATATTTGCTCTGTCTGTGTGGTCTTTGATATGCACTTTGATCTTTTTTTACAAGCAAACTGAAGACTTACGATTGGTGTTCCAAATGGCACATAGCCTGTGAAATGAATCCAGATAAGAAAAAGAACAACAAATCAGAACAGAGCAAAAATAACCTTTATGGCTGTACTCACTTTAAATTAAACATTTATTACTTTAAATTTAAACAGATTTATTATGGTGGAGCTGTAAATGTAATCTTGCTAAAGTCATGATTCCATGTAAAATAGGCTTTGTACATAATTACAATGGAGGAGGTGACAATATATTGCAATGCAAAATAACTTTTTTTATTTAATATATATTTTAAGGGGCCGTTTACACGACACCGTTTTCAACTAAAAACTTTTTATGCGTTTTGGCCGTTCATTTACACGACAACGGCATTTTGGTGGCCTGAAAACGCAAACTTTTGAAAACGGGTTTCAAAGTGCAAGTTTTTGAGAACGTTCTCCATGTAACCAACAAAAACGCGAATCCATGAAAACGATGACGTCATGCACATGCGCATTACATGTTCCGTCTATAGTGTTTCATCGCCATCTAATGGCCTGCCAGCAGTATACAGCGTGTTTTTTTTTGTTGTCATTTTCACGGATTCGTATGAATGGGGATCGTTTTGACAACAGTGTCTTCTGTACGTGGAAAACTCAAAGGAAAAACTTTTAAAACTCAGTTTTAACCATATCATTGTCGTGTAAACGTACCCTAAAATTTGGTGTTTAAAGGGTTAGTTCAACCAAAAATGTAATTTCTGGCATTAGGTACTCACCCTCAAGTTACCACACCTTTGTTCATCTTCGGATCACAAATTAAGATATTTTTTGATGAAATCCGAGAGTTTTTTTTATTTTTTTTATCTCCCATAGAAAGCAAAGAAATTACCACATTCAAGGTTCAAGGTCCAGAAATGGAGTTAAGACATCGTTAAAATAGTCAGCTTGACCACAGTGGTTCAATCTTAATGTTATGAAGCGACTAGAATACTGTTTGTGCGCAAAAATTGTAAAATTATAAAATAATGACTTTATTCAATTTCTTCTCTACCCTCAGTCTCCTATGCAGTTGACCAAAGACTATAGACAAAAGGCGTTTCTCAATGTCAAGGAAGGATCCTCGGAAGCCAGAATTTCGAGGATGCTACGTCATCGACATCCGTCGAAGGACTGTTCCAATGTCGAGGATCCTCGGAATTTCAAACAAGGACTGAGTCCTTCGTTCGAAAAATATCCCATACACAGGAAAGGATGCATACGTGTAGCCTTCGCGCTCTCAAATCACCCACAATCCTATGCACGCAGCTTTGCGATCTTGTTCAAAAATGTTTAAAAGAAATGTTGGACGTTAGCGGGCAATATGCTTTCAAATATAAGTATATTTACGTTACCAAACATTTGTTATAACTGTAGTAAATATGTCAGATAAATAAAGTTTAACGTTTAAATGCCAGTACAAATTACTACCGTATTGATATTATAAATTATACAAATACAAATTACGTTATTGATGGCTGAACTGAACCGGACCGTCATTTAACAATTGTTAGCTTGGTTGCCATCACCAGTATTTCCTTTATAAATAACTAGTTAAGTTGTCCAAAGTAATTTAACGTTACTATTATACCATTATACCATTCACAGCGTTATTCATAGCTTTCTCGTCTTTTTTAACAGGGACCAAGGAACAAACGGAGGCGTTCATACGTCTCCGTGTAGAAAACAAACAGCTGTTTACTGGGGGGTAATCACGCAATGACGTGCACTTGCTAGTCTGTTCCATTTACGTGTTCTCTGAATGCTAAAGAGGAGCCTCGCCTAGCCTCTGAAGGAAGTGACTTGGAAGGACCAGTCCTGCCAAGGAAGTATCCTTGACATTGAGAAATGCAAAGTCCCTTTAAGACAAGTCATTCGGCGGCCATCTTTGAAACGCCTCTCGGGCATCCTGGGCATCATGTCCTATCTCTTTGAATGGGGAAACATCAAATTCTCCAAAACTGTTCGCCAACCTTACGATTACATTTCATATTTGAAATCACCAATGAAATCTGACAACAGCTGTCTTATAAATGTTTTATCCAAACGCTCGAATCATGACAAAAAACTGTATTTTTTTAGGCTGGATCAAGCTAATGCGCATGCGCAGACCTAAATGTGCTAAATGCGTCTGACTGTTTCTATAGAAACCGGTGCCTCTAACAGCTGCTGCAGTGACGCGATGACTTTACCAGTCATCGATTGGCTCTTATTTAGAAGGCGGGACTTATTCCGCCATATTGCGCGTTACACTTTCTCCCATTCAAAACAATACGAGTGACACGTCTTGTGTTATTCTATAGTCTTTGCTATAGAATAACACACAAGACGTGTCACTTGTATTGTTTTGAATGGGAGAAAGTGCAACGGAATAAGTCCCGCCTTCTAAATAATCATCGCGTCACTGCAGCAGCCGTTAGAAGCTCCGGTTTCTATAGAAACAAGTCAGACGCGCGCCTCTGAAACATGGCAGGAGAGACGCGCATTTAGGTCTGCGCATGCGCATTAGCTTGATCCAACCTGAAAAATACTGTATTTTGTCATGATTCGAGCGTTTAGAAACAAAATTTATGAAACAGTTGTTGTTAGATTTCATTGGTGACTTCAAATATGAAATTTAATAGAAAGCTTGGCAAACAGCTTTAGAGAATTTGATGTTTCCCCATTCAAAGATATAGGAGCTGCACTTGAATGCCCGAGAGGCGTTTCAAAGATGGCCGCCGAGTGAAATGTCTTAAAAGGACTTTGTGTTGACGCAGTGCAGCACTTCCATGTTTATGTCCGAACGCCAGCTCAGTATTGGCCGAAGCTGTTCACGTGAGTCCCAGGACGCATGCGTATAATGCTGACACAGGAGCCAGCCAATACTGAGCCAACATTCAGACGTAAACATGGAAGCTCTGCAATGTGTCTTCAACGTAAACTGCATAGAATGACATGGAGAGGAAATTGTTGAATAAAGTTGTTATATTTGTTTTGTTTTTGAGCACAAAACGTATTCTTGTCACTTCATAACATTAAGGTTGAACCACTGCAGTCACATGGACTATTTTAACGATGTCTGTACTTCATTTCTTGACCTTGAATGTGGTAATTTCATTGCTTTTATGGGAGATAAAAAAAAACCCTCTTGGATTTCATCAAAAATATCTTAATTTGTGTTCTGAAGATGAATAAAGGTCTTACGGGTTTGGAACAACATGAGGGCAAGTACTTAATGACAGAAATTTCATTTTTGGGTGAACTAACCCTTTAAGAAATATTTTTTATTATCATCACAGGTGTAAACAGTTATGCTACTTAACATATTTGTGGAAATAGTGATTTTTTGGAAATTGACAGTTCAAAAGAACAGCATTTATTTGAAATAGGCACTGTAGGAAAAGATTTAAATTCTCTGGACTCCTCTCTATGCTCTTACCTGACATGCGGAAAGGCATGAAGATTTTTTCACCGGTGTCAGGGTGAATGATGGCCTGAAAGGAGATGAGTCAGTGACTGTAATTCAAACCATCATTTGAAAGTGACAGTGAACGATGACCTCAAGACTCACCTGCTTCACCTTCTGAGCCTCCCAGAGCTGAACACACAATACAAGCCGTTATAAAACACTACACCACATACACTTTAGGCCAGGTCTACATAGGTTATTCAGCGAAACGTCCGAGACCTCACCTGGTGATCTGTTATTCCCGAAGGAAGATTCCCTTGCTTGAAATCATCCAGGAGTTTGATACATTCTTTTAAACGACACTACAGGGATAAAAGAGAAATCTGAAAGGAAAAGGACTGTAGACTCATCCAGAATCAGAATTAGATGATAAGAATCTGCGTTCATTCTTCATAGCTATGACTCATTTACTGAATATTATATAGAAGAACATTGTTTTATTCACCTCAATTACGATAACATAGACAAGATTTCCATACCTCCGTCACAAACAAAGTGGAAGGATCGATGATGTCAATAAAATGTCTCAACCTGCCTAGAAATGTGCTCTGAGGAAGAAAAACATTCCTTTAGTTTTCACAAACTTACACTGTCAGCCAGAACCTATAAAGAAAAGATGCAAATAGGACAACCTGCTGACAGCAAAAACCAAAAAATGATTAAAACTTGCTGCTTTGTGCCTTAAATTGTCAACAGACTGTATTCTAATTTTAGTTTCGAGTTAGACTGAAATATTTAAGGGATGTAATGACAACGCACTGACAGTTTGTGCAGACTGTGCTCAAAGGAGCGACGAATGCCTACATCAACATTCCCACTGTTTCTGAACCCTGGGCAGCAATGCAAGCGGTTTTCTGAGCGCCAACTGTTTCAGAGGCCCAATGGTTGAGCATGCCAAGGGTTTATTTGGCAAAGAACACAGAGTAAAAAAAGAAAGCCTCAATCAACAGCATCTCAATGATTTATACAGAGAAAAAGGCTCCTGTGTGGCTCATCTCACTAGTCTTTGTAGCCGAAATCCATTTTTATCTTACAATATAGGGTGAAGAGAGAAAAAAAAAAATCTGCTGATCTGACTCGGCTTGGCTAATAACGTTATTTCTGGGCTACAGACACTTGCTTCAAAGCTGTTTCGGAGAGCTATGCGAGCGCATGTCTGCTGGAGAAGACTTGTTAATTATGCATGTGTTTCTGCTCCCCAGAGAATATGCAACACAGTTAGCAGAGATGGAGCAGGAAGAAAACATACACCCATATCCTTCAGCTGCATTGATTTCACCTAAAAGCAGCAGCAATAAAAAGATAATTCATGCACATGTGCTGGATATTTTTGCGCATAAAAACCAATTCGATTTTGATCCAATCTTAGCAGAGAGTGATGACAGGCACAGATCTAATGAATACTCAGTGGAGCTTTCTTAGGCAAAAGACATCTTGAAATCTTGAACTAGCTTGTCAGCAGGGCAGTGATCTTTTGTCTAGAAGTATCCCCTCTAGAAGTATATGGCATGATTATCAGATGAAACTCATGATTGCATCAAAATAAACACTGACCCGAGTATTTCACTGAGCTGAATTCAGACAACATATATAACCGGCAGACTAACAAAGGGAAGGCAAATTATACCCTCCTATTTTGCCCTCTATTGAACACAATTAATTGTAATGGACAGGGGGTCTCAATGCAAACAAACCGTTGTATTGTTTACTACTGCAAAACTGACACGTGTGATTTCAGTAATAATCAACTACAAATTTGTCCTGTCTATAATGTGACCCTGGACCACAAAACCTGTCATAAGTCACACGGGTATATTTGTAGCAATAGCCAACAATACATTGTATGGGTCAAAATTATTAATTTTTCTTTTATGCCAAAAATCATTAGGATATTAAGATCATGTTCCATAAAGATATTTTATAAATATCAAAAAATGTATTTTTGTGAGTGGATATGCATTGCTAAGGACTTCATTAGGACATCTTTAAAGGCGATTTTCTCAATATTTTGATTCAAATAGTTGTATCTCAGACAAATATTGTCCTATCATAACAATAACATAAATGGAAAGCTTATTTATTCAGCTTTCAGGTGATGTATAAATCTCAATTTCAAAAAATTTGACTCTTATGACTGGTTTTGTGGTCCAGGGTCACAAATTAAGTAAAAATTATTTTTGCAATCAAAGGAGATAAGTGCATGTAGATGTGGACGACTGTCTCTGCTAAGTGTTTACAATTTTTTAAAGGTCCCGTTCTTCGTGATCCCATGTTTCTTTAGTTAGTGTGTAATGTTGTTGTTAGAGTATAAATAAAATCTGTAAAATTTTAAAGCTCAAAGTTCAATGCCAAGCGAGATATTTTATTTAACAGAAGTCGCCTACATCGAACGGCCAGTTTGGACTACATCCCTCTACTTCCTTCTTTAATGACGTCACTAAAACAGTTTTTTGACTAACCTCCGCCCACAGGAATACACAAGAGTTGCGTTTGTAGAGTGTGTTTGTCGCCATGTCGTCGAAACGCTGTTATTTTCATCCCGCAGTCCAATCACAGGGTCTGATTCCGGCTCAAATTGATAGGGTAAAATTAAAGACATGTTTACAATAACACTGAGCGCGTGCATCTCCACGTTATGGTAAGAGGCGTGACCTTTCCGGGCAAGATGCGCTAAACTGCTGTCGAATCACAACACAGGAACCACTGGCACAATCAGAACTCGTTACGTATTTCTGAAGGAGGGACTTCATAGAACAAGGAAGTCATCAGCCCGTTTTTATGACAGTGGAAACAGCGGTATACAGATAAGTAAATTATGTGAAAAATACTGTGTTTTTTTACACGCGAAACATGAACACATGTTATATTGCACACTATAAACACAATCAAAGCTTCAAAAAACCATGAAAAACGGGACCTTTAAATATAATTAATTAGCCCATTTATAATACTTAGAAATCAATTCAAAATCAATACTGAATTCAAGCTATTAGTATATTAAAATACTAGATATAGGCTATTAGAAAATAACTTGATTTGTTTAAAAACAAATCAATGAATGAATCTACTACAATTCTGCAATTAGCATATTTTTATTTTTGTTCTTGAAACTTAACTCACATCAAATCCACATGCATAATTATCCAGAAGTTGTTAAAAAACAATATGGACATCAGAAATAACTATTAAAACATTAACATAAACCATTTTTTGATTGATTATCAATTATGGCAGTATTCACAGTACACAAACTGGTCATATTTTTGACTCCATGGAACATAATTTGGGTCTGAACGGGTTAATTAGGATGACCGCGGTGTTTCCATGGAGGCAACAGGACTTAAATAGATGGTCATTCATTTGACCGACACGAGCGCGTGAGATCTCACAGATAACACAATTGATGAGACAATTATTTGCAATCGTTGAGCAAAAATGGCTGCTATTTCAAAAAGCACAACTTGAAAATCTGAGTTCATCCGGTGTATAAGCACATTTGTTTTTAGAAAGAAAATAAAACAGGGAAGAGAGGCAGTTTTTTCCAGCTTTCAAGAAAAATTATGAACTTTGATAATGTCCCGCGAAAACACTCCTACGTAATGCAAAAATAAAAGTGACCAGTGAATTTGAAACTAATCCTGTCCTAGTCATTTCCTGATTTTGCACATAAAAAGAAAAGCTATTGGTCATGCATTTGATGTTTTAGGGTTCTATAATAACGGTGCAAGCAGACCTCTCTTACGCTCATCACGAACAACTGCATCGGTCAACAATATTGCAATGAAGCCACGAACAAAAGACTAAAGGCAAAAAAGCGTGAGAAATGGGTGACTTTCGCAGTCCAGTGCAGGAGCAAAGCAAAGGTATCTGCACACATATGTTGTTTATCAACGCCCATCAAAGATGCCCAGACAAAGATGCACTTTAACATCGCGGCAAACTCTTTACCTGCTCGTAACGCGGTTTTCCCAGCTGAAACACCGGACAAGGCGCAGATTCCGCCATCTCAGCTGCGGTGGAGTGATGTTAAATAATAAAAAGGTCCATGAGACGGAATTTGTAAGAATAGTCAACTCGGGTACGAAACTAGTGAAGCAATAGCTCGCAGGGGTTCATGGGAAGTGTAGTTTCCTGTTAAACTCAAGACAAAGCAGATAGAGCGCATTCCACATCTATTATAATTACAAAAGTCTTAAAGATTTACACCACAGTGTTTTTTCCCAAAAGCATTTTTAAACAATTTACTGACATCTGACAACTTTAAGGTTGGGCAAAATAATTTGCATATCTACATAAATGACCATGGTTTCCAACAAAATAGACCTTTGTTATTACTGTAAATCATAAAATAATGATTCTGAAAGCTATTTTTTTAAGGGTTAAAATGTATCATAAAAATAACAGCCTCTCTCTTGAATAATTTTAACCATTCTAAAGATACAATTTGGAAACCTGTAATGATAAATGATGCCACCTAGCTGACAGCTGATAAGAGTGTGGTTGATTGGGACATTGCATGCAATATAAGAAGCAGATCTAATGAATTTGATCCAAATGTCATGCATGATGTGCATGTATTACAGAGCCATAACCATTATCGTTTGTGGGGGAAATGTATTCAGAGCAATATCCAAATGATTCTTAAAATATGTGACCCTGGCCCACAAAACAAGTCATAAGGGTCAGTTTTTTTTTTTAATTGAGATGTATACATCATCTGAAAATTGAATAAATAAGCTTTCCGTTGATGTATGGTTTGTTAGGATAGGACAATATTTTGAAAATCTGGAATCTGAGGGTGCAAATTAAATCGAAATATTGAGAAAATCACCTTTAAAGTTGTCCAAATGAAGTCCTTAGCAATGCATATCCTCTCACAAAAATATTTTTTTTTGATTTATTTACAGTAGGAAATTTACAAAATGTCTTCATGGAACATGATCTTTACTTAATATCCTAATGATTTTTGGCATAAAAGAAAAATCGATAATTTTGACCCATACAATGTATTGTTGGCTATTGCTACAAATATACCCGTGTGACTTATGACTGGTTTTGTGGTCCAGGGCCACATTTTATATTTGTTCCAGTCCTAGATATTAGGATTATGTAATAAAAAGGTCCTCATGAAGCAGAACTATCAGTTAACCGATATAAAAAACAGTTAAAACCATTATAACAATCTTGAATAGTTAAAATTAAGAATAAAAATAACCATACTCTATCTCTTGAATAATTTTAGTTGTTCAAGAGATTTTATTATCATATATGTTTAATTTTAGCCAATAATATCATGATCATCATACATATAAGATAAATCTGTAAGTGATGTTAGTTTAATTTAAAATAAACATGTTTATATTTCCATTTGTCATTTCCCCTCTTAAAACATTATAGCTTTTTAACACTTTTCCAATCAAACCTATAGCCATAATACAGTTAGAAAAAAAAAAAAAAAAAAAAAAAAAAAAATTATATATATATATATATATATATATATATATATATATATATATATATATATATATATATAATAAATAAATAAATAAAAAATATATATATATATATATATATATATATATATATATATATATATATATATATATATATATATATTATATTATATATATATATTATATTATATTATTGTGAATATATAGGGAATATATATATTGTGACATTAAATCGCTTTTCTTTTTGCACCTAGTTATGTTATCTTCATGTTTGTCCCACTAGAGATAATTAACCAAGAATGTAAACCTCAGTTTCCGGTATTCCAGTAGGAATTGTTGTTAAGATCAAATTTGCATTACTGTGGCATATTAATGTTAAAAGCTCAAACAACAGAGAAGTCACTGCACCCAAACAATGCAAGCAGAGACACTGTCAGTTTAAACTTGGATTCCCACAACATTAATATTTTATGAAACTCATCTGCACAGCCATTTTATAGGAAAAGATTCGCTGCTGTGATGAATCAGTTACCTGTAAATCTTATATATGTGAAATTCATAATAATGTACTCTTTACCAATAGGCTGTTTTTAATGTAATATACAAAAATGAGTTTATATTTCAATAAAATATAGTCTAATGATTACAAAGTGGATCAAGCACCATAAATCATCTTAAAAGCACAGTAGTGCCACCCAGTGGCAATCAAATATAGCACTACCGTGATTGTTGATGTGGATGTGAGTACAACTGTACTGTTCTGGGCTGCGTTTGCAAAAGCATTGCATGTCCAAGTAGAGCCATTCCACGAATGGTCTCTACAATCAACTTAGCTCAAGATGCTTTTGAGAAACGCAGCCCTGCTCCTTTAGTGAAGATTGAGCTTAAATCTCAGACCTATACAGGTCTCTTCTGTAAAGAACTCAAACCAAAACAGGACAAATGATTTTATAACTTTATTTTCAAATAACTTTGAAAATGAAGCTGTTTGAAATAATTAGCAATAAATAAAACAAAATAAGAAAATACAAATATGAATGTATGTTGTAAATAAATCCAGAGGCACATTGCAAAATGGTGATTAAAAAGCAAAATGAATCAACAACAATTTAGAATCACACTGAGGGCTGTGAAACCACAACTTAAAAAAAAAAAAAAAAAAAAAGTTTCATTTCAGGATGCATTGTTACAAATACAACTTTTAATGCAGCGAGTCAACAAAATTAACTGCAACCCTGTACTTTCTTTAAGTCCAATACTGAGACATAAAACTGATGATCTTGTGTGACAGAATCTCCTATCATTTTCATCAGAAGAATAAATGAGGAAACATCAACCGAAGAAAACACTGAATACTAAATACAAATCACACACTGTAACCTTAAAAACAGAACAAAAACAATGGTATAAGACGCCACTGGAATTTATATATATAAAAAAAAAAAAAAATAGCACAATGAAGTTACAATGCAGTATGACAAACATTTTTGCCTTAAAAATAAACATTGCTTTTGTGGTTTAGAAAGCTTAGGCATTTGCATATCACTAAATTTGCTACATGAGCAATGATCTAAGTATTCAGCAGAGCTAAGGCTTCATGAATATATTTTATGTAGCATATATTAACTTAAGCTACGGTTTAGCAGGTTGTATTATTGCATAGCTTACATGTTTGCAGAAACAATCTCTGCTTTTGTGCGAGTGCTTGATGGAAGTGAGCATGCACTGATATCAGTGGCTTCAATGTGGCAAAGCTGACTGGCTCAAGAACAACGGTTCTGCATAACGCGCATTAAGGTGCTTTTAAAGCTATCGAGAAGTAAGATATTTATTTACATGTACAGAATATTTTTGAAAGCAATATTTTACATCAACTTAGACACAAGGTGTATTAGGCTACATATGTATTAAATATCACTAATGTTTTTAAATCTCTGGATTCATACTGAACAGTGTAACATACAACGTGTAGTCAATAAACAATATTTTCTTGAGATTTGGACACGTTTGGAGGATTGAAAGGTAGATAAGTAGTTCAGTTCTTTTAAATATTATTTTATTGTTATTCTATTTTACTTCCAATTCTGAGGAAAGAAGAGTGACATTTAAAGAAGTCGGTTATTATAGGCAGTGGTTTTTTTATTTGCATTTGTGGATTTTCGTAACTTTCCAAAGACATTTTTATGTTTAATATTTTGGTACACTGATGCGTCAAGATCTTAGATCCTCTTATTCCCTATTAAGAAAATTAGCATATTCATGAACAGGAAGACATATTTGTGTATATTTTATGATTTTTTACATCTACATGAGATTAACAAAATCAATGCAGATCCTTTTTTTTTTTTTTTTTTTACTTTTAACCACTGCCTTGTGCTCATATAATAACTAGTAGTATGCTAAGCTTCATTGACTGTGGATTTGGAAGTCCAGTAAAAAGCATGCAAAGCTTTATCGTGTCTATGTGAATCTGGCAGTTTTGAAATTTAATGGAGCATCACAAATGGCTTTAGATCAATAGTTTTTTCAGGACGGACGGAGCGGGTCACCGTAGTCATTTTGGTCTTGCGCGTACCTGCAGCAAGGTGGGCGTCTGTTCCATGATGCGCACCAGCAGTTTGTCAATGTAGTCCTCCAGGTCTCTGACCTGAACCTTCATCTTCTTCAGTTCGGCCTCACGTTTCTCCAATAACGCCACCTGTACCTCGGTTTCAGCTCGCTGCTTCTTGACATCCATTTCCTGCTGAAGCAGCAGAGATATCAGCTCCATGTTGGTCATGTTCTGATACTGAGCCCGGGCCTCCATCAGAGCCAACTGCACAGAAAACAGAAACACAGTCATGCTTTCGAGAGGAAGACAGTAATGAGGTACTGCATGTTATGTAGACTCATGAACTAAATCTACTTCATTAAGCGTTTCAGCTGATTTTCGATCACTTGCGCATTCTTTCAGTATCTTCACAGTGCAATCAAGCACAAGTCCATATTCATTTCACTGAGACTCTAAATAACCTCTCAGACCATTATGCTTTTTTAGTAGAAGGGACATTAGATTAAATCTTTGTTTACAGCACCTTTACTTCATGAAATTTTCAGTACCTGGTTTGTCTCATCCTCAGCAGTGATTGGTGGCGCAGATTTTCCAGGGTTGATGGTGGACTTGAGTTTTTCCAGAACTGAGCGGCTTTCAGGTTTTTTCTCTCCCTGCACCACTGTGTTGGTCAAGGGCTTCACTGGGTGAGGGCTGTACAGCGGTGCAAAAAGGACATAAATTAAGTATTTATGTAGACCTAGGGACTTGTATAGGGTTTAACCGGTACTGTGTGGGAATCTTGTACTTTCAGCTACTTTTCTAAATCTTATTAACTTCGTGGCGAGTTAGTGAGTTTAGCTCAAGCAATAGCGAATAGTTGAAGAAGCAATGGTTAAAAGTGACATATACTGTACACAAAAACTTGTCCGATGACATTTGTTCCAGAATCATTGTCAATTTGTCTGGCGTTTCCTGAGCGGTATATACATATTGTACTAGCTTGAAAAAAACGACAGGAACTGATTGTTGTAGAACCATGTTTGCAACGGCAAGTTTTTAACAGTTTTATTACCCAAGAGTTGCTCTGTTTTGGTTTAGTTCACCCAAAAATGAAAATTCTGTCATTTATTACTCACCTTCATGTCATTCCAAACCTGTAAAGATCTTCGTTCATCTTGGGAACACAAATTAAGATATTTTTGATGAAATCCGAGAGATCTCTGACTCCTCAATAGAGTGCCCCAGGGATGACGCATTTTTGTAGGCAAAACCCGGAAGCGAGTTAGCATTTTAGGACTTCCGGTTCCAACGCCGTAAAGTCTATGGGTTTTTTGAATGGTTTTCGCTAAATCGCCTGAAATAAGGTCTGTGGTTAACAAAGCCTCTAAATACTTTAACACTTTGATTTATGACATAAAACACACCAGTTATAACCCACTTGTGATTTTTAAACTTTTACTGTGTCTTAAAAACGGCGGTTGCTAACAAGTTGCTAAAAGGGACTACTTCCTTTGGCGGGGACTTAAGACGTCATCATTAAAAACGGGACATTTGGACAGCATTTCTCATGAAAAAGTGGAAAAGTATTCATAACAGCACAGATCATAATCAGCGAGCATGTTTATAAATAAAGTTGTTTAAATAAAGTTTGAGGAAGCTTGGTGGTGACGACGTTGATCCGCGACCATGGTGTGCTGTAGTCCGTTTATAGCCTACTGTTAGCCTTTTATATCTGACGACTTTATTTAGGCTTCAAAATCTATAAATGTTGTGTTAACTTGTAAAGATTATCTTGATAGACAAAAGGTGTAAGTGTCATAACCCTTTGTTAAACACAGAGCTTATTTTCTGCGATTTTCCAAAAGTCTATTGGAAAAATGCGTAGGCTTTCAATCGAGGGAACCCGTGCGCCGCAAACTTCCGGGTTGGCCTACAAAACCGCGTCATCCCTGGGGCACTCTATATTCAGCAATTTAACCACCATTTTCAAGGTCCAGAAAGGTACTAAAGACATCATTAAAAAAGTTGACGTGACTGCAGTGGTTCAACCTTAATTTCATGAAGCGACGAGAATACTTTTTGTGTGCAAAAACGAAACAAACATAACTACTTTATTCAACAATATCCTCTCTTCTGTGTCATTCTCTTGCGCTGTTTACGTCAGCGCTTCCAGGTTCTACTTCAGAACGGTGGCTCAGTATTGGCAGACACCGTTCACGTGATCAGCTGACGCATGCGTGTGATGCTGACGCAAGAGCCGGCCAATAACGACTGTGTTTTGACGTAGAAACTGGAAGCACTGGACATAAACAATGTAGAAAATGACACAGAAGAGAGGATATTGTTGAATAAAGTAGTTCTGTTTTTGCACACAAAAAGTATTCTCGTCGCTTCATGAAATTAAGGTTGAACCACTGCAGTCACGATGTTTTTAGTACCTTTCTGGACCTTGAAAGTGGTGGTTAAATTGCTGTCTATGGAAGAGTCAGAGAGCTCTCGGATTTCATCAAAAATATCTTAATTTGCGTTCTGAAAATGAACCAAGGTCTTACAGGTGTGGAACAACGTGAGGGTGAATAATAAATGACAGAATTTTCATTTTTGGGTGAACTAACTCTTTAATGCTCTGTTTTCTCTCATTTAAGCATCAACTTGTTTGGAGATTTAATAAAACAATTTAACAAAATGGATAAAATTATTAATTTATAGTTAAAAATCCTTTTAGTTAATTAAGATAAAGCTGAGATAAATTAAAAAATAAATATTAGATAAACTTACTTTATAAAACTTTAATGAAAATTAGAAATGCTATTTTGCCATTTAAATATAAAAATATAAAACATATCCTAAAAGTCCTTCTGAGAATTAAAAAAAATATTGAAGACATCTTGGCAAATCTGAGGTAATTTTTAAAAGGAGACACCTGTGAGATTACTGGATTTAAAAAAGGAGTCTCAAGCAATTTAATTTAATTCAATGCTGTTTAGGAGAAGCACTTCAGATATTAAAGAGATCTTATTTGCAATTTTTGTCTCTGTGTACTAACAAACAGGTCAGTCGGCCGTCATGATACTAGAGTCTACATCTTACATCAAACCTCTCACAAACACTAGATGCATACAATACAACTCTGTCATCTAACTTTAGACTATTTTTGGTAAGTTTAGTTACCTCTACAAGGAAAGATGTTTTGCGGTGTGTCTACCAAATCAGAATGAGACTGAAAAAAGCAACAGAAAAGCAAAGATGAAAAATGAAAGTAACTAAAGGTAACACAGCATGAGCAAACCAGGAGGAAACATAAGAGATGGTGCCGGAAAAATGCATTTTACACATTTGTCAAAGTCCAAATTATAGCAAGCTGTGAGCGCAAAAACAAAGTTTCTTCTAGGCCAACATATGTGAGAGCATTTATGAGCCTGTCCTAGTGCACCTGTGAGAGAGAATGAGGTCATTTCTCAGGTGAGAGCAGAGGTGAGTGCGCTTTTAAAGGCAGTGAGGTCTCACCTGCTCTCCTCATGGGGCAGGAGGACGTTTGCTGGCTGTGTCTCCTCAGGTGAGAGGGAGAGCGGTGCATCAACGTGGGACTGGGCTGTGGAGGAGCATGTGGAACCCATGCTGGGCATCTTGTCTGGGGGATTTGCCGGAAGGGAAGGGTCAAGGCGGAGACAGGAATTAGTACCAGCTAATGGGGTGGGTGAAGGGGAAAAATCATGCAAAATGAGGTCTGATGCAGGGTTATGAGAGCCTGGGAGTGAGTTGGCACTGGAGACAGTTTTGGGTGAGCTTGTGGTTGAGCGTGGTCTGATGCGGGCTGATCGGACTTCTGTTGTAAATGGGCTTCTGGAGTTTCTTGGAGCTACTCTAGCATGCAAGTCCTCGAAGCTGATTTGTTCATCCAATGTCGAACAAGATCCCTTGACCTCATTGTCCTTTGAGAAGCACACTTCGGAGTTTAGGTTACCGTCTGTTAAATGAACATTAAGCTCCTCATCATCATGCGTAGTGAGCAAGACACAACTGTCCTTCACCATCTCTGGTTTGATTTGAGTTGTCACAGTGTTGTCATTGCTTAAGCATGTTTGAGTGATCACAGCGATTTCTTCTCTGAGGAGAACGTCAGCCACGTTGTGAGAGTCACAGTTTAAAGTTGAAGCAGTGTTTTGGTGTTCACAAGGGTTGACATTTTGTCCTTCCAGTCCTTCACAAGATCTCTCAAAAGGTGATGAGCAATGGTTATTGTTTTGTGAGTTAGACAAATGTGATGCGATATCATTATGGGTGTTCTTTGGTGAAAACATCTCCAACTCTGATGTCATTCTGCACAATATATCCTCAGGTAAGCCTGGTGAGCACCTGGGAAGTGAGGAACCATTCCCAGAGTGCAAATGTGAACAATCTTTGGATGCTTTACCTTCTTTATTCATTTCAAAAGGTGGTTGCAACTCCGACGGTGAACTTTCAGAATCAATGAAAGCAAACTCTGAAGTAATATCTGTATTGTTGTTCGAATCCCTTGGGGAGAGGGTCAACAAACCGATGTCATTGGTTTTAGTCTTTTGTTGTTGCTCATTCGAGTTCTTTACTTCACAGGACAATTCTGAATCGTGTTTGGGTTGGGCCTGAGGTGAACTGCAAAGTGATTCGGCCACTGTGGTTTCCCAATCAGATGGAAAACACAGCGTTTCAGGTTCTCTTACCGTGTTCTCGCATTCAGAGCTTCCAAGTGCATCTTCACCAAAACCATTCGGAGAAGCATCAGCACTGTTGTTTGTAGGGAAATCTTGCCCTGTTGCTTCCCCAACCATGAATTGGTTCAGTTTGATACCGCTGTGCAACTCTGCTTCCATCTTGTTATGCCCTACTGAAGAAATGTGATGCGACTCTTTATCTGAACATAAAACTTGAGAGTTCCTCTTCAAGTCTCCGTCTCTCACATGCTGAAGGGAGGCAAAGTCAGTCTGGGAGAGAAAGCAGGCCTCTTTCTGCACAGCCAGCTCCTGGGCTCTATCCAACCAGCTGTCCATGGTGATCACTTGGGTCCTCATGGGTCTACGTGGTGGTAGAGGAGGCAGATCCCATGGCTTTGAAATACCCATATCAACTTCATCAACTCTTAAACCAATTGCTTTATCGTTTACAAACATCATCTGGTTTGTATTTGGTACCTGTGAAAGAAACGGTGCTGACGGAGGTCTAGTTGGAGTCCCATTTGGTGATTTGAGACGGCTGGTGGCAAATTCCTCAAAATCATCCCATTCCCCACCCCTCTCAGACAGAGAGTGGTTCGGATTAATAGTTGAGTTTGCTTCTGGGGTCTCAGGCATAATGGTTCGGAAGAGACCTCTGCCTGGACATACTCCTGGGTCTATCCCGCTTTATTGCAGACATTTTGTTCGGCACTCCATTACGAAGGGGACCGGATCCGACTGGATAATGATAAAGACTGGAATTGAGAGAACAGTAACCAGCAGTTGGAGACGTCAGTGCTTCCTCAGCTATAAGATCCTCAAAAAAAGGGTTTTGCTGTAGTCGTGTGAGGAACGGGTTGGAGGGAGAGATGGAAGGGGGTGTTGAGGAAGAGTGGGTGAATGGGTTGGTGTGATTGCCACTAGGGGGAGACACCGAGCCAGTAGTGCAACTGAGGGGAAGAGAGCATGGGGGCTGACTGGGGGAGCAAGGGATCTGACAGGGGGTGTCTGAGCTGCTCTCTACCTTAGGAGAGACTCCCAGCCTGTGGAGGGAAGGCACAAGTAGTCCTCTTAGTCATAGTGTGTAATGGGCCATAACATCTAACTATGGGTGGGGGGAGAGACAGTTCTTCTCTATTACAGAGAAACCTGTTAATAGAAGAAAAACTGTCTTTGGATTCAGATTTGTTCATGTTTTGTTCAGAAAGTGTCTGGCATGTTTTGACCAGCTTGCAAACTGTGTTCCTACATAAATACTGTCGGTTTAGCTGGAACAACTGAAAAAGAGCAATGAGGGGGAGGGGGGGGGGCGTTTTCTTTCATTCTAAAATCTATAATTAGGGATGGCCAATATATCAGTAGACACGATAAACTGATAGAAATTTGACAATTGTAAATTTATCTAATCGCTCATGTTACGTTGCATCGTAGCGATTTTAAACCATTTAAGCACAAAAAGGTGCGACAGATATTGGTATTTGCATTCTGACAGACGGTTTTCTGTGGACACACCCGAAGTGTGCACACATACAGCCATCTGTCACACAGCATGAGTAATGAATTCAGTACTTTTTCGTGGTTTATTGAGCTTAAAGTTATGTAAAAATGCCCGTCTTGAGTATTCAGGTAAACACCATCGGTTGTGCCTTAAAGGGTTAGTTCACCCAAAAATGAAAATTC
The DNA here is from genome assembly GCF_018812025.1 of Megalobrama amblycephala. Taxonomy (NCBI): domain Eukaryota; kingdom Metazoa; phylum Chordata; class Actinopteri; order Cypriniformes; family Xenocyprididae; genus Megalobrama; species Megalobrama amblycephala. The sequence goes on along the minus strand of NC_063066.1, from coordinate 17,388,780 downwards.
TGTCATTAATTACTCACCCCCATGTCATTCCACACCTGTAAGACCTTCGTTCATCATCAATAAAAATTAAGATATTTCTGATAAAATTCGATGTCTCAGTAAGGCCTCCATTGACAGCAAAATAATTATCACTTTCAATTGCCCAGAAAGGTGCTAAAAAGACATATTTAAAACAGTTCATGTGACTACAGTGGTTCAACCTTAATCTTATGAAGTGACGAGAAAAACAAACAATAATGATTTTATTCAACAATATCTAGTGATGGGCGACTTCAAAACACTGCTACATGAAGCTTCACAAATCTTTTGTTTAGATTCAGTGGTTTGGAGCGCTTATCAAACTGCCAAAGTCACGTGAACCATTGAAATTTTGAAACACTTATGACATAAAGCCTCGTTTACTGAAAGCATGTGACTTTGGCACTCCGAACCACTGATTCGAAACAAAAGATTCATAAAGCTTCGAAGCTTCATGAAGCAGTGTTTTGAAATCGCCCATCACTAGATACTGTTGAATGAAGTCATTATTTTGTTTTTTGACACACAAAAAGTATTCTTGTCACTTCATAACATTAAGGTTGAACCACTGTAGTCACATGAACTGTTATAAAAATGTCTTTAGTACCTTTCTGGGCGTTTGAAAGTATAAATTAACTTGCTTTCAATGCAGGCCTCACTGAGCCCTCGGATTTGATCAAAAATATCTTAATTTGTGTTCCAAAGATGAATGAAGGTCTTACGGGTGTGGAATGACATGAGGGTGAGTAATTAATGACAGAATTTGGATGAACTAACCATTTAAGTGAACAAACAATTGAGAGAAAATCAGATGTGTATAGGTCTTAAACATCTTACAGCCTAATGTAATACACTTGCTGCTGTCTGTGTCCTTAATCAAAAAACAAAAGAATAAGAAAATCACTCACTGCTCTTGACTAAATAATTTTTAGCTTTAATAATAATCAGTATATATTTTATTTATACTGCGAGGACTATGCAGTGTTTTATTTCACAATTGATTACTTTATTCCGTTTCTGTATTTCTTACTTCTGTTAGATAGTCCTACCTGTAAGTCTGAGAAGCACTGTTGATATAATGTGTAGCTTTGTCCTATTGTAGTTATTTGTTAGTCAGTGATAAACTAAGAACTAAGAATAACTGTTTATTTGTCTTCATTAATCTTGAGAAATGTATATATTAGTTAGGCTAGTATTGTTTAAAATTTTCGTAACAACTTTATTTCCAGCAAAATAACTATACATTGAGACATATTGTTATTGTGAAATAAAATTACTCATATTGTGATATAAGATTTTTTCGTCATAGCACCCACCCCTAACTCTAACTACTTAAAATAAAACAGGTGTGAACTATAAGAAAATGGTTGGATGTGTTGGAAAAAAAACATGCTGCTGAACGAAAAGATGAAATTACTGAAAGGTGAAATAATAATAATAAAAAAATCAATTTAATATATGTGTACATTTCTTGTAAAAAACAAACAAACAAACAAAAAAAAAAAATAGCTGATGATTTTGAATGCTTCAACAAATTTGTGGATCTTGACAATTTTTTGGGATGAAAACACACACATTAACAAGCTCTTCTTATAAAAATGTCTTGACCTTTGTTCTGCAGACCAAGAGCAATATATAAAAGGAATGAAATGGAAAAAGCTGCTGCAGTAACTGTTGCATCAGCAAATTCAAACAACTGCTTTTTCTAAGAATATTCTCTGAGGACCAAAATGCAGGCTGACATTCAAAGCCATTCCCTTAAAAACAAAGTATCCCTTTTGAATTACATCTGACAGTCAGATACAGATCACAGGAAATGGCTATTGATGATATTGATACATGTGCAAAGTCAGACATCTTTTGTACTGTAACATAAAACCTAGTAGCCGTGCTTTCACTCACCTTGGCTTGTTCTGGGAGTCACCTGAGCCAAACCATCCTCTGCGTCTGCCCTCAAGTGGAGCAGAAACCTGGCTCTGCTCCGGCTTGGCTGGGAGAGAGTCACTTCTTCCACTAGAAAAAAGAGTTTTCCTCAGCTTTTTCCCTTTATCCACCACTTCCACAGGTCCAGCGGCCTGCACTGGCTTTCCCTCTGGAGTGGCGGCCCCTTGGGTCTGACTCTGAGCTCCATCCATCTCCCCGTCCTCCTTCTTGCTCTTTTCAATGGACCAGCGTCTACCGTCGCTCTTCTGCGAGTCCTCGCCACGCCGGGTCAGGTTCTGGAGAGAGCGAGAAAGGGGTGCGCATTTCTCCAGCAGGGAGCGCTTGGCCGGGTTAGTGCTTGGACTCTTGGGGCTGACAGGCTCGGATGAGTAGATATGGCTACCGTTGATGCAGAGGGTTGATTTGGAGAGCGCTGTGTTCTGACCTTTTAGGTTTTCCACAGCAGGGCTAGGATGAGGAACACCTGTGATCTTACTGGCTTCGTCGCTGTGTGCACGCTTGTGGGTCATCACTTTAAAGACACGGATCACAGAGAGAAGAGAGAGAAAAGGTACCAACAAAGATCGGTATGTGTCGACCAGACATTTGAGGAGTGGTTTGAAAGAGGTCTTAAAGGGGTAGTTCACCCAAAAATGAAAATTTGTCTTAATTTACTCAACCTCATGTCATTCCAAATTTCCTTCATTTCTGAAACACAAAAGAAGATATTTTGAAAAATGTCTCAAGGTTTTTGCTTTGTCCACACAATAAAATTCAATGCTGTCCAATGTTGTTTTGGACACCACTGACTTTAATTGTATGTGTAACTGTGTAACATTTTTGATTCATAGAATAAAGAAAATAATACACGTTTGGAATGTCATGAGGGTAAGTAAATTATCAAAAACTATAGGGAGCCCACATTATATAAATTATCAATAGTAAATTGTATAATAATTATGATAGTGAATTCTCAGACTTTATCTCTATTTATAGCTGACTGACCTTTTATTCCTCCTTCAGTGTCCATTCGGAAGGGCTCCAACACTCTGCTGCTGTAGACAGGCGTTCTGGACAGCTCTATTGGGACGAATGGTTCCCCAGCAGACGATGCCATGCTACTGTCCGAAGCCAATGATGAACAGGACCGTGTGTCTGAATTCTTGCGTAGTTTCCCTTTAAAGAAGTCTTTCACCTTGCTCCGGTGTTCATCGACCACCTCTTCCTCGCCTGGCTCATCGGGTCCACCATCTCCGGCAAACGGAGGACCTACAGACCCTGATAGGGCGGCATAGCGGCCAGGCAAAATGGCAGAGGAGGACTCCACGTCTCCTCGCTTTCTTCCTGTGACGCGGTCCTTCAGTTTCCCAAATGCAGAACGAGGCTTGTCCGTTACGGTCAAATCATACATACTAGCAGTCATGTTGTTGCGGGTGAACTGGACGTTGACCTGCAGCTCTCCCCGCTCCTTCTCCTTTCGACCAGCCTTGGAGTGCAGCTTGAGCCACCTTAAGGACAGAAAGAAAAAAAAAAAAAAGCAAATCATCTAAGTGTTGAACTTAAATTTAATGTTTAAAAATGCTAACATTTTAATAACATTGTTAAAAGTATCTTAAGCAAATGTTAAAATGAATATTCATTTTTCATACTGTACATTTTAATGTGATAAACACTTGTAGCATTAAAAATGACAGTTTTAAATTAATTTATTTAGACAAAATATCATAGAATTGTAATACTGATTTTTTTATCAGTTATTGACAATTAAATGAAAATCAACATTGGAGATAATTTTAATTTTGGTGCATCCCTACTTTTAGAACATCAATATCTTTTAATGGTTATGATAAACATAAATCTGAATCTCATGAAGACTGCCAAAGATTTTTTTTTTTTTTTTGGCAAAATCAAATTAAAAACCCATTTTACAATTAAAATTGTATGATTTGTGACATTATTTTAAAGACATGACATGACATTATTAAAATATATTACAGTACAAAACATTTATTTAAAATTGTAATAATATTTCACAATATTACTGCATTTTTGATCAAATAAATGCAGACATGGTGAGGATGAGAGACTTTCAAAAACATTTTAAAAATCATACTGATCCAAAGCATTTCAACAACGGTATTTGTCTTTTGATTTTGGGGGGAAACAACCATTTTGGGCTGAACTTTTACACCTAAAATGATGCTCTCACTGATGGCCTCATCTTTTATAACATTGGCTTGAACAAACTGCTATGACCTATACAGGAGTGCAAACACAACCCTCTTGAACGAATGTTACTGCGTTAGTATAGTGCCGTCCCTTTGTCTCACAGTGGTGAAACTATTTCCTCCATTTCCGCTACACCACAGAGCACCTCATGTGCGCACACGTGCAGAGAGCCAAGACAAACGCCTTAAACTGGGAGACGGCAGAAGAGAGAGAAAGAGAGGGAGAAAGAGGTGCAACTCTGAGCTCAATTAAATCCAGATGTGCAGAACAGCCTCACGCCTACAATGACATGTGATGATTCAGATTCAGAATAGTGTGTGCAGAGATGGACATTTCCGTACATCTCCGTATGACCTGAAATGCCTGAGAGGCCTACAAGGGGGTGCAAACATAAACTAGAAAATGAAAAACATTGAATGTTGACTTGACAAATTCATTTGCTATGCTGTTACTAGACAAATCCACCCACCACAACGCTAGGTGTTGCAGGAGGTCTTAGAAATTTGCAGGCAGGCGAGTTTAATCAAGATTTGTTTTGCACAGGCTAAAAAAAACCTTCAAATTGTTTAGATTTTCTTGAAAAACCTTTGGCAGATCTGGAAATATTAAATCCAGTAACATGCTAATACTGATAAGAAATATACAAATCAATATAATAATTAGGCTTATATGTGACCCTGGACCACAAAACCAGTCATAAGTCACACGGGTATATTTGTAGCAATAGCCGACAATAAATTTATGGGTCAAAATTATCAATTTCTCTTTTATGCGAAAAATAATTTGGATATTAAGTAAAGATCATGTTCCATGAAGATATTTGTACATTTCCTACCATAAATATATCAAAAAATTATTTTTGTGAGTGGATATGGGTTGCTAAGGATTTCATTTGGACAACTTTAAAGGTGATTTTCTGGTGTTTAAATTTTGTTAGTTGAACATTGAGTGAATTTGAGAGTTGAACGGTGGACGTGAGAATAAAGGAAGGCGTATCAAATATGAAAATAACAATGTTATTGTTGCCCAGCATGGCTCACTGACTTCCTCCCTCACTTGTTTATAGAGGTTTCAGCCAAGAGGCCCCCACCTACCTCATCTCTTCCTCCCTTCCCATTACAAATGATTTACTCCTAATGATGGCACTGCTAGATATGTAGTTAAACTTCATCTGTATTAGATGTGAAAGCTTCCAAACAAGAGATATATTCAAATAAAATGAACACTGAAAAAAGAACAAGATTCCAGAAAGGTTACATCTGTTGGACTGCAGTGAAATGCGTGTTTGTTGAGCTTCAGTCAGACTCTGTGACCATTCTGACACACACTGGCACTGCCCTGTGTGTAGGCATGACTCTGTGCCAGCACTATGCAAGCGGACTGATGAGGACTAGACGCAGCATGCCCCTCCAAGTATGTTGCTGTTGTTGTGTCTGTAAAAACATATCCCATTACTCTGGTATTCAAAACAATGTTGGTTTTGAACTTCCCATAGATTGCTTGTGTGGCTTTGACCACCATGCATGTTTAATATTGCATGTGACATCAGTAATTTAGGTTAAGTTTTGGTGGCAGGCCAAAGAATCTTCCTGCAGTTCTGTTATGTTGCAAATGTGAATGTCTGTCCAACTGTGAAATGGGTGCATAGAAATTCTTCCACCCAAAATCACAGGCTCAAGGTTTTGGCATGCCTGTGTCAAATATCCCAGGACTATATCAACTGAAAAACAAGGAAAGCTTCTATGCTTTAAAAAGTACATTAAATTACATGAACTGTAAAGCTATAATAACCATAAAGATAGAACTTAAGGCTACACAATCACTCTTTCATGCTGTCATGTGGGAATGATGGAGAAGCGGCAAAAACAACTCTAAAAATGGCATGTTTTTTATTTTTCACATCTACCCAATGATCAGTGTAATTTTAGTATAATTGAGATACTGTTATTTCAGTTAATGTTTATTTTCAAGTGACGAAAATGTTTTAGTTTTAGTTAACTATGATAACCTATTATACAGATGTTTTCATGCATGTCTGCTGAAACTTTAACCAATGCTGGTTAGCTAGTCTCCTAGTTACTGCTTGTTTTACAAGGGCTTTGGACACTCAAACCAGCTAAGACGAGAAACCAAAATGATGTATACTGGAATATCATGTAAATACCTTGGCACGTGAATATGGTAATCATCATGCAGTACCATGGTAACTGATGCCACCATGGTACTGACACAGAACAAAAGTCTTAAAGAGGCCCAAGAGGCCTATATTAATTGATCCTATTATTAGCTCTAATACTCACTCATTTCTAGGACACATTCCTTCCTGGAAAACTTTGTCGAGTGGAACAATAATTTGCCCGAGAAACACGTCCAGCCCGATCAGCACTCTATGCATCACGGTGAGCACCAGGTTGCTGCTCCCGGGCGGGTACGCGCTCGTCCCACCCGCCTCCAGGAGCCCGGGCGGCAGCTCAAACGAGCACTCCTCGTTCCACTGCGGCTCCTCAGCCTTCTCCACCAGGCCGGTGGTGTACTTCTCCTTGCCAACCTGAATTATAGTGTAAACATAGCGGCTGCCTTGCTTGCCCTTCGTCCGCAGACCCCTTGCGCGAAGGACGGTCACGTTGACATGCGTCGGGACCCATCTCTGATCATCGTCGTCCAGGCTTATAAGAGGCATCCCGGTGCAGTTGGAGACGCAGTTGTTTGGGATAATCTAACAGAATGACACTTGCGCATTGGATAACTATGCACTGCCCGCGCCCTTGCGCCTGTCCGCCGCGCGAAGTTGCAGTAAGAGAAATCGCTGCATTATCGTTCAGCTCAATTCAAGAGACGTTCACAATCGCAACGCTGACTATAATAAATAGCCTATATAATCCCTCGCGAGACAAACTTCACATCAATTTACTTCAGTGGGCGTTGTGGACCCTCGGCGGCACCACCACAACAGATTTTGACAACTCACTGCGCTGCTGCTGCGCGGCCCGCCCTCCAACATTTTGTGGGGGCTCCGCAATAAAGTATTCAGCAGAATTAAAGAGAAAGGCAGCTCAAATCCGTGCTGGGATAGTTCATATCAGAACATAACGAATAATCTAGCAGATATCACTATTTGAGCTCTACCTTGACTTGGAATGAGGAGAGCATGCCAGAATATGTTAAAACACGTCTCCACTTGAATCAGCTCAAAGCTGTAGTGGCATTTCTTTCGTGAAAGAGTTTTGAATGAATCATTTCAGTGAGTGAATCAGTGTGTGTGAACAAATCTTTTAACTCGTTCACTTTCGTGGATCTCGCGAAGAAGCATCTCATTGGTTGGAACTACTGAACGAATACGCCCCTTCACTAACGATTTGCTGTTTTGAGTAGTTTCAGGTGTCTCTGTAAGACCGAAATGGACGTTTTCCAAATCAGCGGCCGCTTTAATACAATTGGCCTTTTTAACAGCTGTACTCGATTTGCTAAAATTATGAAGGTTCATCTATAAAACGCCAACTCTAAACCTTACTCCACGTGGGCATCATTCATTAACTAATTTAATGAATTGGGAATATTGTTAATGAAATGTGAACAGCAATTAAACATGCAAATTTGAATAAAGTATATAGGATAACTTTTTCCGGTAGACTCGTCGCTTATCAGATTGGTTGGGTGAATGATTCAATGACTCGCTCTTCTTTACTTGGCATAACAATGAAAAATATCGCTGCACTTCAAGAGATTCGAGTCAATGAATCAACCCCCCACCACTCGTGCAGTACAATGATGGTGTGTAGGAGTGCAAGGGGTGGGGTTCGATGCTATCTCTGCTAAACTGTCCCATGGTGAAAATTATATTTTTGCTAGCTGAACGAAATCTCGTTTCAGTCATATTACGCAATGCCTGGAAATGCCTGCATTACACAACATACTATAGTTGAAAAGATAACTGTACTTAATTTGCAAACAGTGTTTGTTGATTCCCACATGAAAAAAAATCTATAGTAATATAAAGTAAATACTATAGTGTTTTTGAACCATAGTAACGTACTTGAATTAATGTTTTGTGGTAATTCTATAGTTGCTGTGGTCATATAACAACTAATATAAACAAATTACTTTACCCAATACTGTACCTACTAAGTTTTGTACAACTATAGGGTATATTATACTCCAATACACTACAGTTTACTGTAGTAAAAACTAAAGTATAGCCTACTACAGTATTTATTACAGTTTATCAGTTCACTTTAGTTAATACTACAGTATGCTGTAGCATTAAAGGCACAATATGTATTTTTTCGCCGCTTGTGGTCGCTAAACTCTTCAAAACAATAACAAAGGCGTAGACAGATGACGCAGTGAATGAGCGTGGAATCATACTTGTCATCATGCCGATGCATCTAAATAATGTTTATGGATGAGTGAATGCATTCATGTTTTCTTGGCAGAGAATCGAGGGTGCGATTGCTAATGAGAGACAGATATCAATGCCACACGCGAGTCCCAGGGGATATAAAGGAATGAGGACATTTAATTATACCGAAATACTCGCAAGTGCTCAAATACTACTCATACAGGTCAGTTTATTTGACAAATTAAAATTGTGAGGTAACACAGCGCTGTTTCACTTGGTCTAACGCTACACTATCATACTAAACTGCATTTGAGTGTGTTGAAAGTTGTAGTTATTCTGTGTATTAGTTTGTTGTTTACCTTGTCTAATAACATGCACGAGCTGCGTCTCTATCAAGTCAAAGATTGTGCAAAGCTCTCACCATCACGCCGATATTGATTCTCGTTTTATTTCTCCTTTTGTCCCAAAGTTTGCTTGCCATGGTCCATAATAGAGTGCCTCAGGGATGACGCACCTTTGTAGGCAAAACCCGGAAGCGAGTTAGCATTTTAGGACTTCCGGTTCCAACGCCGTAAAGTCTATGGGTTTTTGCTAAATCGCCTGAAATAAGGTCTGTGGTTAACAAAGCCTCTAAATACTTTCACGTTTTGATCTATGACATAAAACACACCAATTATAACCCACTTGTGATTTTTTAAACTTTTACTGTGTCTTAAAATCGGCGGTTGCTAAAAAATTGCTAAAAGGGACTACTTCCTTTGGCAGGGACTTCATCCCCGAATGACGTCATCATTAAAAACGGGACATTTGGACAGCATTTCTCATGAAAAAGTGGATAAGTATTCATAACAGCACAGATCATAATGAGCGATCATGTTTATAAATAAAGTTGTTTTCTAAATAAAGTTTGAGGAAGCTTGGTGGTGATGACGTTGATCCGCGACCATGGTGTGCTGTTAGTCCGTTTATAGCCTACTGTTAGCCTTTTATATCTGACGACTTTATTTAGGCTTCAAAATCTATAAATGTTGTGTTAACTTGTAAAGATTATCTTGATTGACAAAACGTGTAAGTGTAATAACCCTTTGTTAAACACAGAGCTTATTTTCTGCGATTTTCCAAAAGTCTATGGGAAAAATGCATAGGCTTTCAATCAAGGGAACCCGTGCGTCGCAAACTTCCAGGTTGGCCTACAAAAACACGTCATCCCTGGGGTACTCAATGGCTGCGTCCGAAAACCTAGGTAGCTGTCTTGCTGCCTCGCTATCTTATAAGAGAATGACTTGTACGGCAGCATTTGTGCATGAAGGTACCTCACGAAATTGATTTCGGACAGAATTCTGAGGCAGCGTAACAGTTTAATGATCTACAGCAATATAGCGCGAGCTTTGGTGAGAACTAAACAAATATTTAATTACTACAGTAGTAATTTCTCGATAGAAATGATATCAAAATTGAAATATGTTGATCAAAATCGTACATTTATACACAAACTGAGCAGCAAACGCAACTTTCGGACGCCTTTGATATCCCACAATCCTGTGCTTTCCATTCTGTGACACTTGAGCTAGAAAAATAAAGATGGCGTCCGAAAGTTGCGTTTGCTGCTCAGTTTGTGTGTAAATGTACGATTTTGACCAACATATTTCAATTTTGATATCATTTCTATCGATAAATTAATACTGTAGTAATTAATTATTTGTTTAGTTCTCACCAAAGCCCGCGCTATATTGCTATAGATCATTAAACTGTTACGCTGCCTCAGAAGTCTGTCCGAAATCAGTTTCGCGAGGCAGCAAGACAGCTACCTAAGTTTTCGGATGCAGCCTATGTTTGAACGAAACAACAGCGTGCCGCTAGAAGTTACGCAGCTGTGCAGCTGTCCACATCTGTTGCCATGGTTACAAGCGGAAACCAGGGATAACGCAGATATTACGTCATTGACAGGCGACATGTCTATGTGAGGGACGGGCACTATTTAAAATTGTGAATTTCTCTGAATTTACAAATTCTTGTAAACATTTAGGATAATGTAAGTGTACAGTTTAACGAAATATATGTGCACGTGGTTTTTGGATATTTTAATATAAAAATCTTATATTGTGCCTTTAACAAAGTGTTGTAAATACTATAATATATACAGTATACTACAATTTACTATAGTATGGTTCAAAAACACTATACTATAAATTACTATGGCATTTTTCATATTTAAAACAACAACATAAAGAGTTCAAACTAGCCTAAAATGGTTTTCTGTCTCTCAGCCTGGTCCATCTGGTCAGCTGGCTGGTTTTGAATGGCACTTTTCACTTTGAGCCTAATTTTGCTCTCATGTTTAACATGAATACTACGCTGCAATATCTGAATGATTTGATAAATTGTAGGCACACTCACCCCTCAGACATCTGCTATTATTCACACTGGAGTGAATTTGACAGCCTCTGAATTGGTTTCACAAAGAAACGCTGCAATGGCTTTATTGTTGTCTACTGCCATCTATTGTTCAATGTCTGGAATTAATAGAGTAGCTACTATTGAGTCACAACACAGAAGGCATTGTCTGAATCAGTTTGTTGTTTCATTGTCTTTTTTCATTTGTGTTCACATTACATAAATTCATCTTCTGTTTGAAAAGAAAATGGCAATAATAAGTAGGGGGGAAACAGTCTCATCACTTTTGGTGGGGTTCACAGTGTTGACACATTCTTTGAATAGACTAAAAGACTAACAATTTCCAGTCACCATGGATTTGTACAATCACAAGAGGCTACATATCACAACAACAGAAGCTTTTGTATGTCTGGTAGTCAAAGGCAACAACAACTTGGTAGTAACTTATTTTATACCACTCTGACACATCATTATCATCTGATTAATGTTTGGGAATCGTTGGCATTTAAACCTGTGAACTCGGGTGATACGGTAGCCATTAGTAGCAGATAAATGATGCCACAGATCTTCAGATATGAAACTCCCTCAGTGATCACAAGTTTTGATGTCGTGTGAACAGGTTTAAATGTTGGGGATTCCCCACCATCTGACATCTGAAGAAGTGCCATGGAGAATGAATTCAAAATGTAGTTAAATGAGATTTGACTGAATCCTACCAGACATTACACAATGACCTGGATGTATAAACATTTTAACAGACAGAGACTTTATCTAAGGCATTAAAGAAAGATGGTCTGTTTTCAAACCCATTTTTCTTTTGTTTGAAACCCAAACAGCCAGAGGCCACTAATGTAACAGGAACACCAAGAGATTATCAACAGTCTGAATTGGCAGTATTTGTAGTTCTTAGTGGTAGATGTCTCTTTTTAAGGCATTTCATGTAGTTTCTATGCAGTCACACAGAATATTATAGTGTGGTAGAATAAATGATGATGGGTTGATCCTTTAAACATGTTCTTTGTGGTGCTTGACACAAATTATAAACAGCATTGCCTCCTTGTTGGACCTTTAAAGTCAGAGGAAAGATAAGGAAGCCAAACAACAATTTATATTATAGATTACTGTATCTCCACAATCATAGATGCGGACAGTAATTTCATCCTGCAGCCACTAAGAAACTGATTTTTACAACATCACAGTTTTTTTTTTTATAAACATCACAGATTATCCATGTCATATGATGATAAAATAAGGGGCAGCACTTTAAATTTATCAGAGAGAATAAAAGAACATCATAATAGCACCTCATTTATAGGCTGTCTGATGAACATCTGACCAATCTGACAAGAAAGGAAGCTCTCATTATTTACAATGGAGTGAAACGGATACATTCATGTTGCTATAGTGGATCATATTCTTAATCACATTCAATGGAACAAATTAGGAAATGGAGCAAATAACAAACCTGATATTTTGTAGAATTCAACCAGCTCCGCTGCCTAGTGACTACTAACCATTTAACACAGAGTTAAACAATAAAGCATGGAAGAATCCCACATAATTCACTGGGTAGGTGTGAACTCCCTGGAATGTATTGACAGGAAGGAATAAGGATTATGTTCATCCACAAACCCGGTTAACATCATGTAAGAGTTGCAATCTCTGTGTGATCTGATCTGGACTGACAGTAGGGCTCACTCCTCACCATGATCCATTGCTGAACGTTGGATGTACGTTTCTTCTTTAGTCCCCCAGGCCATTCTGTGAGCCCTTCAGATAGAGCTCATCCTGAGAGAGCTGCCCGTCGTAGCTCTCCATGTATAAACTACCACTGCTGCTGCTACCGCTGCCCCCGTTACCTAGGAAAGTGCCTACAGCCCGGCCCTGCCGCGCGTGCCCTACTGCATCGCTGAACACTTTGTTTATCTGCTCCTCAGAGGGCATCCACCAGTCAGGATTAGAAGCACAGTGCATCCGGATAAACTCTGAGAGAGGGAACACCACGGGAGATAGACAGAAAGGGAGGAGACAGAACATGTGAGATGCTAAATTAAGTTTGAATAATTATCGCATTGAGAATCTGTTTAAAATAAATGCCTCCCACATACTAAAATCAAAAAAGTATAAGGGTGTTTTCACACTTTTGCAGTTCGGTTCTCTTGGTTCGTTTGGTCCAGTGGTCCTGACCAAATAAGAAAATGATACATTTAGCCCTGGTTCACTTAGCACTCACAGATTTTGTTAAAGAACTTCCAAACCAATGCTGTATGCTGGGCTAAATGCCCTCGTCGCATGTGCGCACATACAGTATGATGATATTTTTACCAGCTGAGAGTCAAAATAGAGACAGAATTTTTTCTGTTACACACACTAACGAGGATCTACTGAAATAATATGTGGTTCCGACACAAGTATCAAACTGTAATGGGCAACATTGTGACTATGATGAGAAAAAACAGGTACGCTTGAGAATTCTGTCATTTTAAGGAGCTGTTTTTAGTTTGTTTAGATGTCTTTGTTCTGTGTTGCGTTCATATTTCAGAGCTTGTTTGGTGCGCACCAAGGTTCGGATGGCAGCGTTCGCACTTAAAGGGTTAGTTCAAAATTCTGTCATTAATTACTCACCCTCATGTCGTTCCAAACCCTTAAGACTTTTGTTCATCTTCGGAACACACATTAAGATATTTCTAATGAAATCCGTGAGCATTCTGGTCTCCGATAGACTGCAACACAATTACCACTTTCAAGGCCCAGAAAGGGAAAAAGACAGTTTTAAAATAGTCCATGTTACTACAGGGGTTCAACCTTAATGTTAAGAAGAAACGAAAATACTTTTTTTGTGCAAAACAAACAAAAACTACTATGTGATCAGTGTAGGAGACTGACATAGAAGAGAAGAAATTGTTCAATTGTTTTTTTGCGCACAAAAAGTATTCTCGTCGCTTCATAACATTAAGGTTGAACCACTGTAGTCATATGGACTATTTTAGTAATACCTTTCTGTGCCTTGAAAGGGGTAATTGTGTTGCAGAGGCCACAAAAATTCACGAATTTAATCAAAAATATCTTAATTTGTGTTCCAAAGATGAACTAAGGTCTTACGGGTTTGGAACGACAGGAGGGTAATTAATGACAGAATTTTCATTTTTGGGTGAACTAACCCTTTAAATCAAATAAACTACACTAACAGAGCAATCGCACCAATTTGTTTTAATCGAACCTGCCAAGTGTAAACACACTAAAAATACTTTTAGCTCACTACCTCTGAGACAAGTGACCTTGACAGGGTTAAGAGGCCGTCTCTCCGGTCCTGTTTCCCCTGTGTGTACCGAACGTTTCCTTTTCCCCAGACCGCATGAGTATTTCAGCTCATCTGTGGTGAACACAAACCGGATAAGGTAACGCAGGAGCCGCCGGCCATCTTTTTTTGAGGAGTTGACTGCCTCATCCCACTGCTTATTGGTGATGAAGAGAGGATAGTTACCCAGAAGCTGTTTACTGCCCTATTTAAAAAAGACAGAGATTATAAGATTATAGACTGTAGAGTAGAAAAATTCTTTAATGCTCTATTTAATCTTTAATGCGCTTTAACGCATGAACATTTCAACAGACACGGTGCTAAATATTGTCCCCTAAAAACAAAAAAATTCAATATAAAGAACTGAAACTTTACTGGAATTCTGTTGCTTTTAGTTTTTTTTAACAGTTCGTCAAAGTGATATTTTCATAACCCCAGATTAGACCTTAATTTGAATAAGAGTTTCAGTTCATGTTCCACTGGTAACAGTGTCTTGCATAAAGTTGTGTCACTGTGGTTTTCAGAACTATTTTAACAGAGGATTTTGATTTTCAGTCAGGCTCACCTCAGTAAGCTGCTCTTCGGGCTGGGGCTGCACAAATTGGTTGTAGTGCTGAAGAACAGTCTTAAAAAAGTCCAAAACATTCTGGCAAGGAGCTGTTGAAAGCATAAACCAGAAAAATGTGTTGGTTGGTGAACTTTTTGTTTTATTTAAACCAACTGAGCTGTTGCACATATGCCAAAAACAATGAACTGTTAGGTGCAATGTGTATTTTTTTCAATCAAAGTTTTATACCTAATGAAATTAATAGTGCAACTATGAAATGAATGAATACATACTACTCACTTTGATAATATCTGGGGCTTAGAAAAAGCTGCTGTAATCTTCATATAGGGGTTTCCCCCTTCTTAGTGGCAATTCTGAGAGCACAATGTCTCAATAACTTTCAGTTGTGGAATAAATTAATCATAGGTGACAAATAGTGATACTGAGAAAAGGGTTTTTTTTTTTTTTTACAAAGGCATCTAAAACTGAAAACTTTTCAATACAAAAAAATTATATTGCTAAGGCCAGATATGTAAACGGCTATAGACAAAAAAAGAAAACTTGTCCCCCCAATATGACTAAAATATTTTACTTTATTTCATTAATATTTAAATTCTAAAAATTAAATCTATTAGGAAAAATAGTTGCTAACTGTTGCAAAAATACTATTGTACAGTAAAATTAAAAAAAAAAAAGTATTTAATAATAATAATAATAATAATAATGCTTTATTTTACAGAACAACAGTACCATTGTTTATGGCTGTCTTGATTTCTCTCCTTTCAAAAGTTAAACTACGAAGCTTTTATTTTGGCAAATTTTTTTTTTAAATAATAAGAAAAAGCTGGGCTAAAGCTTCTCTTTTGTTGACAACAGATTTATATACAATTCTCATTTACCAATCAATGAGAATCTACTCCAGCAAGTACAATAAATATTTAGCATGTTACATTGTACACCTTTAAAAGTAGTTTAGGATTGTAATTATAATTTAGTGAACATTTTTTGCAAAAATATTATAAATATGAAATCTTATAGTGGATTCTGTGTCTGTTATCATGCCTGAAATAAAAGTAAAGCAATCAAATAAAGTTTTATACCTGGTATGTTGTCCAGTTTGTGTCTCAGTTCCTCATTTTCTTGCTGTAGACTAAGAACTTCCTGTTCCAGCTCCATACAGCGTGGACAACAACCTTCCTCCTCCTCGTCTTCCTCAGGCAGTGTTGATGAGGGGTGTCCGTAGGACTCTGATGGTGCTGGTGAAGCCCAGCCGCTTAAGTTCTGCCTCGGGGACCCTGATGCTGCCGGCTCAGCGTCTACTGGACGGCACCGTTCACTGTCTGATGACTGGGGTCCGGATAGCAGGTAGTTCTGAAGTGACTCTGTGAAAATCCGGAGGAAAGCAGAAGTCTGCTGCTGGTTCCAGTGGTTGCCCCGTTGGGTCTCCTCACCTGGGTTCTCCAGGGATGACTCCTCCGACCTGGGCTTAGAGCTGAGCCTCTCTCTGGGAGACAGGCTATTGTCCTCCTGTTTTATGTGAGTAGAGATGGAAGAGGATGGAGGGGCCAGGGAAGGCTGGGCTTCAAGCAGCCGTCCGTTGTTGTTGAGGAGGCTGAGCACTCGACTGCACTGCTGGGCAAAAGCATCCAATATGAGCCGGTTTTCTATGAGGAGAGATCAAAATTACACACAAGTTACCATAACATTGCAGCATTGGATTTCGTTTTATTTTTTACATATTAAAAAAAAATGTAACCATATATGAAACTATCATGTATTTCAAAACATGCATAATATACGTAAAAAAAAAGCATAACTTTTATACAATAAAAGTACATGGTGACCACAGTTTTTTTTTTTTTTTAAATATTAATTTTGTGATGATTTATCAGTGCTATTTTGTACTTTTTGTATCTCAGATATTCTGCTAAACATCTCCTTTGGTACTCTATGGAAGAAATATAATAATATTAATATGATAATATCCCTTTAACGCTAAACATTGATCAACTCACACATCATTTGTGGTAAACGGAAGCTCAAGCATGTTCGCTTGACATGCGAGAACCACTGAGGTTCATTCTCGTGTGTTAGGCAGCACGTTTGAGCTTCCGCAAGAGGTTTGTTCTCATGTGTCAAGCAGTTTCAGCTGAGTTTCTGTTTATGTTCCCTGATCAATGTTTATATGTGAATAAAAGCCTA
This sequence comes from Megalobrama amblycephala, assembly GCF_018812025.1. Classification (NCBI taxonomy): domain Eukaryota; kingdom Metazoa; phylum Chordata; class Actinopteri; order Cypriniformes; family Xenocyprididae; genus Megalobrama; species Megalobrama amblycephala. The sequence continues at coordinate 17,371,830 of NC_063066.1, read as the reverse complement.
AATTTAATCTGTTCATCATATAAAGTGATCGAGTCTCTTCAGAAAATTTGGACTAAACCACTCAGATCATATGGATTAGTTTTACAATCTCTTTATGAACTTTTTGAAGTGGTAGTTGCGTAGCTGTCAATGGAGAGTACAGAACTAGCTCAGATTTTTATTAAAAATATCTTCATTTGTGTTCTGGGTTTGGAACAACTGATGGAGTACATGACTAACTAACTAACCCTTTAATATTTCAATTTAGCCTAACATCACCATAGCATTGCTAGCATAGCATCTTTATAAACTATATTTTGACTTTTTTTGTTATGTCCTTCTTGTCCTTTATTTGCACTTTCCATCATTTTTATCTTTAAATCTGCAACTAGGCCCTGCATGCCTACAGATTTAGGATATAAAGATAAGGATGCTGTGAACCTGCACACACACACACGCACACATACAAATATCTAATTTACATGGTGTCACTGTTCTAATAAACACTGTTCATTTCTTCCAAATCCTCTAAATATGATGAGAAGCAGCAGAGAGATTAATAAAAGGAAAATGCTGACCAACCAACCGCATACAATTACTCTGTCTCCCCACAGCCTTCTGGCCGCGCCCAGATGCAGAATCTTAAGAGGATGATTATGAATTTGCCACCCTCACACAAAGACACAGGGCAGACAATTATCAGCTCAGGCAGTTGCTGTGGCACCCGTATGACTGACGGGCTCGAGCCTCCGCCGTCGCCTGGATGTGTCTATCAGGCTTAAGCAGATGTGGCCATTTATTAACATGCGCAGCATCTCTGTTTACCCCCAGCAAGATGGATTTGATATCATTCTCCTCTATCGTTCCCTCTCTCCTTTCCTTTGCTGCTGTCATTCTGTCTCTTTCCTTTCACTTCCCCTTTCTCCTTCTCTCCCTCCCTCTCTTTCTTCCTCCGTTATGCCATGCAGAGTGAGCCTCATGAAATTTCATTAAACACAACATGTGCCGCAGAGCCAAATTTATGAGCCACATTTGTTTTAATCACAATCCCTTTAGAGGAGGGATTTTTTAAATGCAATTTGGATTATTGCACTGATCTCAGAGCTGTGTCCTTGGGTGTCTACGGCTCCTTTCCCCTGAGCTAGAAAGATGAAACCATTAGCATTGTCTGATTGGCCAAAAAATATCCCCATGTATTATTTTGTAGCTGATATGCCATAAAAATATTCCATAACAGTAAAGCAAAATGGCTGCACTATTTACACTGTGAACTCTGATCTTCAGTGGAAACACCCACTGTGCGCAATTAATATTTAGTGAAACCCTTTTAATGATGTCCAGGTGAATTTGAGAATGGACTCTCCATGTTAAACACTGCATTAAAAGACATAAAATGTGCATGGTTGATCTTGAACCTTTCCATATCCAATCTAATAACTTGTGTGGAGAAAAATAGATCAGCTGAATGTTTTGACAGACACTGAGGCGCCCTGCTGTACGATAATGACACAACTTCTCAATTTGTGAAGGCCTGAGGCTCTGATGAATGAAAACAATCTCTGGTGACAAGCACATGAAAAACAATTACTGAAGTTGGGTAACTCATTGAGTTGGTGAGAAAAACAAGACGCTCTCCACACATGCATGTGGGAGCATCTTAATGCAGCATGTAAAGAAATCTAACAGTACTTGATGAGACTCATGTTTGTTATATAGCTCATCTCTATGATCATGAGACCAGTGTTTACATTTTATTGTAAAACTCTACAACTCTTCATTACTGATACTCATTTTTGTCACGAGCAGTGTTCATTTCAGGAATTACCTAAGCAGGTGTGTCAACCACTTTGGTAAATAAAGTACACTCACAATGTCATCTCAAAGTGTATGATAGATACAGAACATGTTATTGCAGGTTTATTAGGAAATTGTTAAGCTCTGTTGTTGTTTTCAGTCATTATTTTCGGGTAAAAAACGATGTGAAATTAAGCATGTCGACAATGCTTTAATAAGTCGCATCATTTGGGCGTGGATCTCAAAATATGGATGAGTCGCGTTTAAAAATAAGTCCCATATGAAGGAAAAAAATACACTTGCCTTTCTTATTCGGTTGCTCGAACTTCGAAGTTAGACAGTCTAGGTCTCAGCTTCGTGATGAATTCATGGGTAAAAGTTTCTTAGGCAAACTTGTTCACTTACCTGAGCTTATTCCATAGGTGCAGTCTGGAGACTGGTGGCTGGGCTCGGCGCGACCCGCCGGGTATCTGCCTGACTCCTGGCCGGCGACCCTCCTCTGGCTGCCAAATGATGCCGCCGCCGCTGCCGCCGTGGCGCTCCCCGCTGATGATGCCGCGCTGGATGTCGCGACTCTGCTGCTGGGCCTGATTTCGCAGGGGAGACGGTGCTGCTGACTGCTGCTGATGGAGAGGCAGGCTTGAGGAAGCGGCAGGCGCTGTGAATACTGCTGCTGTTGATGAGTGAGATGATGAGGATGCTCTCCGAGCTGCGGGATGTCCACCATTGTGGGTCTGTCATATCTCGCCTTGCCCGCCGCGCGCTTGCTCTGGAAGGTCTTGAGGGAGCTGTACGGGCTCCGCTGCTGCTGCTGCCTGCAGATTTTGGGCGCAGAGAGACCCTCGTCTGCCGGTAGCATCTCCTCCTCCATCTCCCTCGGACTTGAGTGTCGTTCTGTCCCGGTGTGGTTAAATCAGTTATCCCAGTGTCTCGCCGCCTTGCTCTGTGTCTCAAACACTTCTAACTCTGTCTGAGATACTCAGAGGGTGGGTGACTTTATTGACAAGTCATTGCTCCAATCCCCTGGCGGTAACAGCACCCGCTGGCTTTAATTCTACCAACAGGGGAATACCGGCGGCACCCGCACGCGCCTCGCTACTCGGCGTGTATGTAGCTTGTGCTCCCATCAGTGGGAGCGTCAGATGAGAGAGGTGCAAGATGATATAAAGAGGTGTGCATGATCCCTCCATGTTTTTTTTTCTTTTTTTTTTCTTCTTCCCTCTTTCGAATAGCCATGTTGTCTATTAGGGGTAGCCTACGCTTTCTTTGTTGTTTTACACTGAACTGACAGAGGGGAAAAGAAAAGAAAGAACTTTAGGACTTATATCAGAGCCAATTGGAAATACAATAAATGCAAAAGGCTAAAATATTAAAGCTCCACATTCACAAGGTGTCAAAAGGGTAAAAAAAAAAAATTAATAATACAAATAAAAATGTAAATGTAAATTAAATGTAGGCCTAGTTAATTACATGTCGTATATAGAGTTATATTAATAGATAAATAAATAAACAAATAGTGTTTTTTTTTTTTTTTAGGAGCGTAGGTCTAACAGCAGCTCTGTATCACTCATCTCCAGTACTGGATGGAAGCAAATGGGGAACAGTTTTTTTTTAACCTTTTTGAAAGGTTTTTGCAGCGGGTTTCTCTTATAGTGTGGCGGGAGCGGGAAATGGAAAAGCCGAAGTGGAGCTGGAGCCAAGGACAGAATGCTTTGAGCAGGGAGGGGGAAACGCTGTTAGTCCGTTCCACTCATGCGTGGTTCCAAATCTGCTTTCAGTCTATGCGTTACTTGGCGACACAAAGATTGAAACTTTGCTGGAAATAGTTTCGTTTGCAGAAAATTTAGGCCTATACATAGGCTACTAACTGGCCAGTATTAGTCTAAACATAAATTACTCGCTACTCTGTATATCTACCGCCACTCACCGGCGTGCTATTATTCGGCAGCATTAACATCAAGACTGCGCGTGTGAGAATGGAATCAATAAATAGCCTTCTCTGTCTACAGAAGGTCTTTAAAGGGATAGTTCATTCAAAAATTTAAATTTTGTCATTTACTCACCCTCAAGTTTTTCCAAACCTGCATGAATTTCTTTCTTCTGCTGAGCACAAAAGATGATATTTTGAAGAATGTCAGTAACCAAACAGCTGATGAGTCAATGGGGCCCAACTGTTTGGTTAGGCTACTGACATTCTTCAAAATATCTTCTTGTTCAGCTGAAGAAAGAAATTCATAAAGGTTTGGAACAACTTGAGGGTGAGTAAATGATGACAGAATTTTCATTTTTGGGTGAACTATCCCTATGTGATGACCATTTAAGTCCATAGAGAGACGTGCAAAATAAACAAACAAAAAATCTTATTATTTCTTTTCATAAAATACAAATGAGCCTGTAAATAATGGCCTCCAGTGTTTTATCAGCTTTCCAAAAGACAACAATGGCCAGAAGAGGGCGACAACATGACACTTATGAAATTTTAATTTTAGATTCTAAGCTAAAACAGCTTAAGCAAAAAAAAAAAAGAAAAGAAAAAAAGAAAAGAAACTGTAAAAAAAGAAAAGTAAAGAAAAAATAAGAAAAAAAAACAGGCTTTTCTATTAAAGATATTGGACAGAGAATACACCTGAATCAGGTCCAGATGAAACACTCCCCGGGCAACAGGACGCAGATTAGATACAAGCTGTATGAATGCGCACGTCCGGCCAGCCAGCTGCGTGCGCGTCATAGAAACGGAGCGGGTGCGAGTCTAAAACAAACTCACGAGAGCAGCACATTTGAAAAGTCGCCCAGAGCAGACGCGCGAGTCTCTGTGCAGTCAGAACTTCTTGGGAAGAACTGCAAGATAGGAAAGTGTTTTTACCAGTCATTGATAAATAACGTATAGGTGACAGTTCATTATTTTACATCCACATGGATATCAAAAGTAGGCATATTTGATGAAAAGTTAACTAGACTAAAATGTCAGTAATCAGCGGGAGCGGGTAAAATGTGGATAGAATCATGGAATTTCTGGAAGTGATATTTTAAATCAATCTAGACCGGAGCTGGATGATTCCTAATACTGGATTTGGACAACAATTTTGGATTTAACTCCACTGACTGATTTAAATCTCATGAGCTGATGGAGTATTTTCCCGAATCATTGCTAGTTCGTTTAAAGCTCGCTTAACCCCAAAACGCCAGTTTATCGGGCGCGCTCTGTTTGAGAGGAACTGGCAAATTAAAGCGCATCTTGCCGGTATGGGGCGCCTGCTGAACTGCCTAGTCTTGGGGTATTTGACATGGAACCTGCGGATATCTGATGCCCGGGGAGAGTACTGTCACGGCTGGCTAGACAGCAGTGGGAATTATCATGATGGCTTTCAGTGTCCGGAGGACTTTGATACGGCGGACGCGACGGTGTGCTGCGGGAGCTGCTCGCTGCGCTACTGCTGCGCGGCGCCGGACGCGCGCCTCGACCAGGGAACCTGCACGAACGACAGAGAAGTGGAGAACAACACGCAATATGCTGCCCGTAAGACACAGATTAACTCGTAAATAAAGATATAAAATAAAGAATAATCTAATAAAAAAGTAAAACACGCAGATAAAAAAGCTGCAAAATTAACCACATAGGCTATATATAATTTTCTCCATTATGCCTATGATTGAGACAACGGACTGAAACTGAACAAACATAGGCCTACTTTAAAGTTTATTATTTAGAAAAATATTATTCCTGCAAAGTAGTTTTATCCTCTTACTATTTACAATTTTTAAAAACAAATGTGTAAAACAAATAGTTCTAGATATAACAGCGTGTTTTATGAAAAATGGGCTACTTGTCTAGTTTAGAACAGGGATATAAAATTAAGCCGTAATGACATCTGGTTGAATGACTTATAATAGGCTAGTTTACTTGTTACCAGCAAAATTATCACATTACAGAATGTCATAACAGGATTATGTGATAGTTTTGGTCTTAAGAATGAAGAGTGTATTACACAGTGTTTTACTCAGATAAAATGCCAGCAGAAATAAAGGGATTTCATATGCCAGCACTTGGCTGACGGACTTATTTGAGCAGAGCAGAGGTTAACCTGACACACCTGCTCTCCTTCTACAGCCACTGCATGGAGAAAATGTTCTTATCCTAATTTATTGATTTCTTTATTTCTAACTGAACAATTCAATTCAAAGTGGTTGAAAAGGTACAGTCACTGCAGGTGGTGACTTTGGCACCTCTGTGATTTTAATAAAAAATAAAACTAAAATAAAAAGCAATTAAAGTTTATTTAGTTGGCTGAAATGTTTGCAGTGTTTTAAGAAATATAATACATTATTACTACACATCTAATCACATTCATGAACAAACTAAATATTGTTACAACAAGACATATTTTGATAAAGGCTTCATTAATGATTTAGACCTGTCAGTATGACCAGATGATCATTATTCCTCATTCCACATAATATTGCCTGATCTCAGCTACATGTATATAAGAAAAGTAGGAAGACATCATTTTTATGTTGGTGACTGACCACCAAAACTGAGTCCTGTCTTAATGTCTTAATATGATTAAACATTCAGTTTACACAGACTTAAACTGGGTACACAAATGCATTTGGGTGGGTTTTCAATAACCTCAAGCAAACAGTGGGAATGTGCTTTGAATATTTTTAAAACTAGAGTTTTTGCCAATTTAGATATTGAAAAGATAGTTAATGTGAATAAATCTAAAAGCAGTTAAAAGATTCCCGTTATATATCTTGATTTAGCACAACACTGGTCATTACTTATCAGTGTTATCAGTGCTTTCAAAATGAATATTCACTATTAAATAACCAAGCAATAAATTAAATCTTAAGCAACAACTATCACACATTTTCAATAAAAAGGGATTTAAAAGTAACATTTGTGAAACCATAATTAATAAGACTGTAATGATATCTAAATTCAAAGTCAAGTCACATTTATTTACATAGTGTTGTATACTTATTATATTTAGTTCAATGTTGATTCAATTCAGTTCAATAAGTGTCAAAGTTGCAGAGTTTATCAATTATGAAATGAACATGATTCAGCTATAAAGCAGCTCTACAGAAGACAATAGTGTCATTATTCAGCTCAATTCAGTTCAAGTTTTATTCTCGTCCAGTCGTGTCAGTGCAGCGCAGTTGTTAATTTGACTGAATATTAAGTGTCCTCTAAACTCTTTTAAAGAACAGTTATTGTCATGAAAAATATTTTATATCATACTCAATATTAAGTTTAGGAATATAAGCATTATTGGATTCAACTCTTTAAGCACAAGTGCCATTTCTCTCTTTCAGAGCCCATCTACGTGCCCTTTCTGATGGTGGGCTCCATCTTCGTGGCATTTGTAGTGGTGGGTTCTCTGGTGGCCGTGTACTGCTGCACCTGCCTGCGACCCAAGCAACCCACCCAGCAGCCAATCCGCTTCTCGCTGCGCAGTCAGGGCGAAACCATCCCCATGATCTTCACCACAGCCCCTCCCAGCCAGCGCACGCCGTCACGCCAGTCCAGCACGGCCACCACCAGCTCCAGCTCAGCGGGAGGAGGGAGCTCAGTCCGTCGCTTCTCCCTGGGCCGTGGTGACACGCTGGGGCAGTGTTCGCAACAGCAGCTCCTGATGGTCTCATCTTCCTCAGCGTCTACTCCTGTGTCCATGACCCCGACGCAGCCCTTACTGCCTCCACCTCCTCCACCGCCCTATACCTCACAGCAGGGCCTACAGGGCAGCAATTCCCTCCAGCACACACATGGTCACAGCCAGTTACAGCTGCACCACCAGACCCTGCAAAGCTCAGGGTTCCTCCTGCCACAACAATACTTCTTTCCCCTACCGCAGGAATCCTTCTCTGGGAACAAGGGCTTTGCTGACTTCGGCCAGAGCTGACCTGGGCTTCTCGGCTGCTGCTCAAAAAGGAGACGGACACCAAAGAGTCGGTCATTCACAATGTGTTGTTGTAGACTCAAATTACAGGGGCTCCCGCTCAAGGAAACTAATACGTCTTTCAGCATGTGGGAGTGCAGCTGGAATTTAAGAAAGCCATGTGGAGCACTAAAGCTGCTGAGATAGTAAACTATCAATCTGACAGACTCTCAGGTGCTGGATACAACACACCAGAACATGGACGCCTACTTCAAAGCACCTATATCTACAATTGATCATATTTTGTATGCACTTTCAATCTGCTTCTATGATATAAGACGTCTTATTTTTGAAAAATACACTTTTGAAAAGTCTGGCTTGTCAATGACACTCCACTGAACATTTAGCCTCTGTATTTGAGGTAATTTGATTAAGGAAGAACAGATTATAAGAATTTTTTTCTTGACAATCTCAGTCCCGCACAAGTCGTGCACACAAATAGTGCCATGTATGAAGAAGGTTTTATAGAAATGGTATTAGATTAAAGGTTTAGTTACCAGACTGAGATTGTTCATAATGTTTAAAACAGGCATTCATCATGCGTCATTCTTGATAATAATACATACATTATCGGTCACATCAGGAGCACGTTAACATCATATGAATGCACAGAACTTCTGTTTTTAATGTCTGGAGAGCGTTCATTCTTCAATTTTGTATAATTTGTAGAAATTTAAGCCATTATTGGCTCCGTTTCAGATTACATTGGCAACAGAGTTTGTATTTTTTTTGTTATATTTGACATGAGACATTTTGTAAATGATCAGGTGTATCTAAATGTACAGTCCAGCTGGAACCACATCATGTGATGAGACAGCCTTCAACTAAGTATTATGGTCTCTAACCTCAATGTTTTTGAGCTAAATTAAACTGTTTTATCTTTCACCTGTGTTTAGCTGGTTTCACCACTATGAACAACATTAGATTTAAGAATGAAAGAGATGCATTCAATTATTTTCAGGACACATTTAAGAAACTGTATGACGAGGTTCCATTTTAGAACAGGATGACGTTCACACAGCAGCAGAATACGGTCGTCAGTCCTGTATTTGAGTCCTTACGGTTGCGTTCACACACAGTGCGGTTATTTACGGGAGTGACAACCGCATTCTTGAACCGAACTCACACCCGTAAATTTTCAGGACTCACAACCGCATTCTCAGAAAGCTCGCGCTGTGTGAACCGAACCGCACTGGACAACTAGTTGTCTGTCACGTCATACAGTGCGAGAAAGCCGCTATGCTAAGGGGTTTCTCGTGTGTGGTTTCACTTTTGGTAACTTACAGCGACGGAGATATGAGCTGAAGGTTTCATCTGAAGGTTTTGGGTTCAGTCACTATTGTCCACCGGAGCCGCTCCCGTCAGTTTTGAGTTCTGTGCGCGACTCAAATGCCGTGTCATGCGCGAGACACTGCAATAGACCCAGCATCTCAAAGGACGTGAGACGCAACACCGGCTGGCGCGTTTACATTGAAGCTTATATCGGTTAATGAATATCTGACGGATGAATTCGCGGCTCAGTTGGACTCTTGTCTTGTCAAAAAGTGAAGACTTTCAGTTTTATGGACATCGCTATCTTTGATATTACTTTGGTCACTGTCGCTATGGTTACTGGTAAGAGAATATGGGCTTGACTCTGGTTGCACGTTCATACAGACAGTATTCGAGACGTTGCTGTAAGTTGCTGTGTGAACGGAAGATTTCGAGACTCACACCTGTAAATAAATGCGTTTGTCAATCCCAAAAACTAACAGTGTGAACGTAGCCTAAATGTGGCATTCCAGAAAGCTATTTATTACCCAAGATGGAAAAACTTGTTTTAACCTATATGGACTAATTCTTTCTATGGACATAGCAGTGGATAAAGTTACATCAAGCATTGGCCAACATAAATATCCGGACCGGCTGTTATTAAAATATGGAATGTATAACAACTATTGTTGTCACTGACCAACAGAACATTGACAAATCAAAACTATAAGAGGATGTCATTTATTTGACAAATTTCCGCCTTTTCCTGTTTGGGTTGATATCGCATCCTGTTTAATGCCACACACGATGACCAGCTTCAGTGTCATTCTGTCCACACTACATTCTGTGCATTGCAACAGTCACAGAAAATGCTTGATTTTTAAAGGGTTAGTTCACCCCAAAATTAAAATAATGTCATTTATTACTCACCCTCATGTTGTTCCACACCCGTAAGACCTTCGTTCATCTTCGGAAGACAAATTAAGATATTTTTGATGAAATCCGATGGCTCAGTAAGGCCTCTATAGACAGCAATGCCATTGTAACTCTCAAGATCCATAAAGGTACTAAAAACACATTTAAAACAGTTCATGTGAATTCAGTGGTTATACCTTAATATTAAGAAGCAATGAGAATATTTTTGCGCGCCAAAAAACAAAATAACGACTTTTCAAAAATATAATGATGGGCCGATTTCAAAACACTGCTTCAGAGCTTTACGAATCGGGTCAGTGATTCGGAGCACCAAAGTCATGTGATTTCAGCAGTTTAGCCATTTGATAGGAGATCCGATTCACTGATTCGATTCGTAAAGCTCTGAAGCGGTGTTTTGAAATCGGCCCATCACTATATTGCTGAAAAGTCATTATTTTGTTTTTTTGGTGCACAAAAAGTATTCTTGTCACTTTTTAATATTAAGGTAGAACCACTGATCTCACATGAACTGATTTAAATATGTTTTAGTACCTTTATGGATCTTGAGAGTTACAATGGCATTGCTGTCATTTTTGGGTGAACTAACCCTTTAATATATACCATTCAAAAGTTTGGGGCCAGTAAGATTAATACTTTAATTCAGCAAGGATGCTTTAAATTGAACAAATGTAACAGTCAAGACATTTATAATGTTACAAAAGATTTTCATTTCAAATAAATGCTGTTCTTTTAAACTTTCTATTCATCAAAAAAAAAAAAAATCAAAGAATCCTGAAAAATATCCTGTTTTCCACAAAAAATGTTAATCAGCACAGCTGTTTTCAACACTAAAAATTAATAGAAAATGTTTTTTTTGAGCAGCGCATCATCATATTAGAGTGATTTCTGAAGGATCATGTGAGACTCAAGACTGGAGTAATGATGCTGAAAATTCAGCTTTGCTATCAAAATAAATTATATTTTGAAATAGAAAACATTTAAATAGCTATATTTCACAATATTACTGTTTTTGTTTTGTTTTACAGTATTTTTGATCAAATAAATAGGCCTTGGTGTGGTGAGCATCAGACACTTATTTAAAAATTTTCCGACCCCAAACCTTTGAACGATAGTCAATATATTTTGCACAAAATATATTTTCTGAACATACGAAAAGTTAGTGGAATACATTCATGGGAAGTGCTGAGCAAGAATTTTCTCATGATTAAACAGTATAAACAGATTTTGTTTGCTGTAAACAAGACATCAAGGTTAATTTTAACATCCTAACTGCCCTTTCAAAAGGAAGTGTGCAAGTATTTCGAAGAAGAGTGTAATAGTAAGTGCTGTGCAGATGGTGAAACATCTCAAAGGTGTTTTAAAAGAGGACATGAAATCCAATGCACAGTATTTGACAGTTTAGAAGTGGTATAATTTAATGCTCGTGCAGAAAAATAAATGTTAGAAATGCATTGGTCTAGACAGGAAATAAGTTCTTGGAAGTTTATGGTACAGAAAACAAATCGCCAAATCATGATTTCACGTTCAATGAATCCCCAATGGAGAGTCATGCGATCTTTGCTCCACACATCACATACGATCAATGATTCTCTTGATGCCTGCTACAATACTGTTCCAATATATCTTGGATAACCTTGAGGTTTCTTCAGGATATAATTAACAGAATCTGGTGATGCAACAAGAAATTACCAGAGAACAGCTTCAGTTGTAAAGTTTATTTCAGTAGTCCTTCATGGCAGTTAAAGACAAAACATTTAAAAGTTTGCAGTTCCAACATGCTAAACAATCATTTAACAAAAAGACAGAAAGATCTGAAAGAAAAATTAAAACACCCAATACAGAATTCAAAACCATATCAAAGTGCATTTTCATTCTTTAAAGTGACCAACACTAGAGGGAGATTCAGCGTACAATTAACATTTAGGCTAAACCAAGAACGACTTTTCCGTTCATGCAATCAGTCACTTTGACAGACAGGATTTTAGAAAGCAACAGTCCAAGCCTTTAACCAACGTCACATCATATTTCCAGCGTTCGAGTCGGATGATGACCCACGACGCCACCGATCGGTCAAAAGCACAACTTAAGGAACGAAATGCACAGAGCTATTAATGTATTCTTGTCACGTTAAATAAAAGACATTTCAGCTTGAAGAAGAAGTGTTACACTGAGATCTGAAACTAAATTAAGAACATGTACAGTACATCCATCCAGATAAATAATACTGCAACTGATATGAACTATATAAGAGAATATTCATCACATAAAAGATAAAAGAGTGCATTGTGCAACATCTCCGGTCAAGCTTTAGCAGAGCTTCATACAAACCGAGACATACAGACACGTGACACACATGCGCTCTCACACTTATCCCTGCGCACACACACGTACACACACACACACCTGCTGACGTACAGGGCCATGCAATGGCATACAGCTCACTTTTAGTATACCCGGAGTCGTGCAGACGGATGAAACGAGCAGCGTCACACAACCGGACACAAAGGACATCACACACGCATCTCCATTCGAGTCTCACTATTCTAATACAGTTAAACGGACATGCATACCGACGGAATCACGAACACTCACGCGGTCGCACGCATCCGTAACGTAGCTCACATGCACATGCAGACGACACACGTTGCGCAGACGCACTATACAAAACGTGCTCTCCCACAGGGAGAAGAAAACCAACGCGCAAACTCCACCATCAAATAAAGAAGCGTTAATAAGACAGTTGTAGTCACAGGCGACGTAAGCTCATGAACCACGACCAGTTTCTGAAGGGAAACCACAAAAAAGAGGGATGACGTTTTCATTACAAAGCAGATCAGTCCAAAAAGTCACACTTAGTCCAATATAAAAATACAAATTCACAAAATAACTATAGAGACAAAGTTGTATCGATACTGTGTGGGTCTGGCGAAATCCTCCGTTCCTCCCCTATGCTAATGGCACTTATGTTTGAGGGATTAACACTCTGTTCTAAGTCAAATAAACGTTATGGTGAACATCTGATCGTCTAAAAGAGCTTCACACGAGGCCCTTGCGATGAGCCGGACGCATAAACGGGGCCTAGGTTCAATACGCTTGTGTAGCAGCCTGATACATTATTATTTTGGTCTAACGTGTAAGCGTGCTATTATAACGCTGCCTAGCTAGAGTCTCTGAAATACTATCTCACTGGGGGGAAAAAAAGTTCCTGTTAGGCACCTTTGTGATCATTGCAGCCGTGTAAGAATGTGGAATGCAGAAACGTGTTCAAGAAAGTCATTGAAACGTTGCCGAATTGTAAAATAAAAAGCTAAGAAGATCTGAAGAACCAGGCACGATGAACAGACTGATCAAATCAAAACACAAAACAAAACATACTAAAACAAAACTAAATGAAACAAGTAATTGGCTGAAGGCAACAACAAATGTAAGGCCTTGATACATTAGATTTAACAAAAACAATAAATAATAAAAAAAACTTAGTGCAGAGAGCATTTGAGGAGTGTAAAAACAACCGGTTAACACCGAATTATAATTTCTAAATACATATAGTTTTAAAAACAGGGACTGCATTCATAAAGTTCTTTGGAAATTTCCGGTGACCTGGGATACGTCTTTTTTTTTTTTTTTTTTTTGTGTGTGTGTGTGTGATGCAAGTAAAATACCGAAGCGTTAAAAAACAAAAGGGAGTGTTTAATGTGCCATTAATGATTAGGAAGTCACAGTCAAAGACCATTACCACAAATGTTTCTCAACACCTTTATCACCACCCTCATCAACACCACATTTTTGGCTGTAACACTCATAGCCGAAGGAATGGCGGAGGAGAGAGGAGAGTCAATTTTTTATGCTGTTCTCCTCTGTTTGACAGATCAGAAACCATACTGACCGCAGGCCGGGCAAAAATATGCTAGCACAGTGCTAGTGTCTGCTGTTGAATATACAACTACAGCACAACAGAACTTGATTTTTTCCACTCTCTCTTTCTCATACTGCTTCGTTTTTCGTATCCATTGTTGCCCAGGGTGCCCTAGGCTGGCCAAAGTTAAACTGACAGGCTTCAGCTCTCTGTCAGCTTTTAAAAAGTTGAGTGACCGCTGAAAGGTGGCGGGGTCCAGCGAGCCGGATCTCACCACTCATTGGTCCGCTGCTTGGTGGTGTCATAGGCTCTGATGACCTCAGACTGGGAGAGCACTCCGTTCTCATCCTGTGAGAATGCGTAGCCGTCTGTAAACAGGACCCAGAAAACATGCATCAGATAAATACACTCGACTAAACATTCTGCTGGCAAATTTAGGAGACAAGTGATACAAATAAAATCATAGAAAAACATTAAGCAAACAAGCCATGAGATGAAAATAAAAAAGAGAGCTAATTTTGTGTTTCTTTAGCACAAGCCCTCTCTTAAATCATAACCACAATACCAAGGTGTGCTCTAAAAAAAATAAAATAAAATAAGAAAAATTTCTTAAATCAGAACTAAAATAAATGATTTTGCATATTTTAATGAAGAAAATAAGGTAAATGTGTGCAGAACAGATGCTTAAACAACTTTAAGCGTCTAAATAATATTATTATTAATTATGTAAAAACGTATTTTATTTTTTTGTTTTATGTACTGTGTAATTATGTTAATTATCAATTATTGGACAATTATTTTTAATTTGATTTATAAATAAATATATGGCCAAAGGCCCGGACCAATAGAAATAGTTTTGCTCAGCAAGAAAAAAAAAATAAGAAAAAAAAAATAGAAGGAACATTGTCTGTAAACTTATAAAAGAGAATTCAAGGGCTGTCTGGATTATTCACAGAGTGTTGCTGGGAGTCTAATAGGGCACTAATAAGCCCTTACAACTAATGGGACCAAAATAGCTGAAAGTAGTTGTATTGGTCCAAATTAAAGGAGGTCTGTTGTCTGGAGAAAGACGCAGCAAAAAGACATCAGTATGCAAGACATCCTGATTGCCTGCTTCCAGAAATAAACAAAAAAATTCAAATCGGTCTCAGAGGGGACCTTGAGAAGTGCTATGGCACTGTGGGTGGGCTGGCTGGGATGATTGGGGTAGTCAATAGTAATTATCTTGGCAGACTTTAAATGGAAGTTGGCAGGAAATAAGACACTGCGAGTGTTGTAATGTCAGATTATTGATTCTACCTGGAAGAATCAACTACTTTTTCTAAGAAGAAATGTGGCTCATTTATTCAAATATAGTCAATAAAGTCTTTGAAGCAAAAAAAAAAAAAAAATCCTTTGATTTGGACTCTAGACAAATATAATAAAATATCTATTTAAATTCTAGTCATTTTAATTTCTCACTCATAACTAGCGCTATGGTCTCTAGAGCACTGCACACTGGGATTGGCCCTCTGTTCTATGACTCACCTTATGTCTCAATCGACTCGACCTCTACCTGCTGGCCTGAGGGGGCACATGCAAGAGGCCGAGGAGGGCAATGCATTGTGGGAATGATAGTGGCAAATTGAAATGATTAAATATGACTCTGCCCATCAATCAAAACACAGCAGCACAGCAGCACATGCACAGGTGGGGAATGGGAAGGACGTAATGGACAATGCAGGTTTAATTATGGCGTTAATATGTATTGTTTTTGTAAGGCAACTGTAATAATGTTTAGCGGTATGAGCTAAGGGAAAAATGCATATAACATCAGACTATCACTGAACGTCCCCCATCCTCACCTAAAAGCAAACACAAAAAAATAGAGCAAATAAAGAGAGGCAACAAACAGAAAAGAAATATGAATGTAAAACTATAAAGAAATGAAAAGGCAATGGTTCTCAACTGGTTATGCTTCAAGAGCCAGATTTTACTTTGGACATCATCCACAGCTTATAGTAAGAACTGTTTGATACACAAAAGTAAACAAAAATAATGTTAAAAAAAATCAAATATTTAAGATAAATAATAAAGTATTTATTTAAAAAAAAAATCAATGTAATAAATCTAATAAATGAATAAAAATTATATATATAATATATAATTAAATAATTTCTATAATAATTACATTTAAAAAATGTATTTAAAAAAAATTTAAGTATTATAAATATATTTATATATTTTAAAGCCTTATTTTTCTATCCTATCTAGCTGCATTTTAGTATTTGCCTCCAGCACTGTTTGTGAGACCATCAGAACAGACCTGCAGCTTACCAGTTGAAAACCACTGAAATGAAGCACATGTAGTATAACTTGTAGTATAACAGCATATCCAGGGAGAAAATGTTAGTCATGTGATAAGACGGTGTGTGTATGTGCGGACTGTGTGACCGTACACATATGACCTCATGAATCAGCTTTAATAATCAAAGTCAATTTTGGACTGCAATATCCTCAGCAAAATTCTCCAGATTTGATACGGAAGCCAATGTTATGAACTGATAAATGCATGAGATTTGAGTTCCTGTGCCCAAAAACAGCTGCCTGAGGAAGAACCCTACGACTGGTGCCAGCTCACTGTCTAACTCCAGCGATGTTAATGCAGCTGTTTCTTTCGAGTGATATTATGGCTACATTAGTTACTATCTGCAGCTGTCAAGGACAACCATCCTCACCTAATTTTCAGGGGCTTTGGTTCAGGTTTGTACTTCAGTAAGTGTCTGCAGTTGCACGTCCATAAGCCCTTGCGTGTGAGAGTGAACCTGCATTTTGATGCTGCAGATGGGAATGGTGGGGTGTGTGTGCATCAGTGATTCTGCGTGAGCCTGTCTGTGATATCTGCGTTGTGGAGAACATGTTGGTGTGTCTGTGTCCGTGTGCCTGTGGGTGGCAGAGCACATGAGTGTCGCTGACGTACGGAGTAGATTCTGCTGCATGGAGTCGGACCGGTACAGACTGACGGTGCTCTTCTTAAAGACGTTCTTTAGGAGCTGGGCTCTCTCGGTCAAACTACAGGGAAAGACACAAAGAAAAAACAGCACTGAGACACAGACATCATTATTGTGCATAACGGGAGTGTCTTTTCTCTTCCCACAGAAGAGCGATCGAATTAAAGACAAACTTCCTGCTGGACAGATGTGTCTCCAGTGAGAGGTTGAGGAGACGGAATGAGACCGGAGCCGGGAGAGCAGCCAGAAGGATCGTTTACACTTGGAGGTGATCCCTGCTGATCCGCTGTTTTTGCTTGTTCTGTTTTATTATGAATTCACAAGGAATGGCTCTCACCTCTTCCCATGCACAACAGCTCCTGGATCTTTGGACAGCGCCTCCAACTCCTGCACCTCATCAACCAGGGTCTTAAAGCACAACCTTTTCATACTGAGGAAAGATCAACACAAAAAGTCAAAACTGTGAGAAAGAAAAATCAAAAACGTAAATTATCCTATTTTTTTATCCATTTTTATCCATTAAAATGATAGTAAGCATTTTGTAATAATGTTTAGCAGTATGAGCTAAGGTATGTGCCATTTGATACAAAGTATGAATAGTAAGCATTCTGAATTATCAATCAATGCTTTTAATATTTTATACATGACAAAAATGTTGGGCTTAATTTACAACCTCTGATGACACACAGGAAGACAAGTTAAGGGTCGCATGGCTGGTACTGAAGAAACTCAACTCACACTTTGTAGGCCACATCAAACACCAGTGAGGTGATGGGAATAAAGATCAGGCCCATCCAGAACACTCCTGAACTGAACATCATGTCCGCCTGGAAAACACACACAAGAAAGAGCACCAATGAGAATCTGTGATGATATCTATACTTAACAAAACCATTTAACTGGACTCTCACAACATCAGAAATACAAAGAACTTTCAACCACCAATCTGTCCAAAACTTATTAGATGTAATCTAGCTAAGGGGTGTTGGAATGTGAACTCATCCTGGTACACTTCAAAAGTGTGTGTGACAGATGAGAAGCCAGACAGAAAGAAAGAAGGAATGGGAGGCAGATGACAGAGGCAGTCAGCTAGAGTACTGATCTCAAGTGTTGACTGCTAATGGTACTACCCAGATCACCATTCTAAAACCCTGCTCCCAAATGATGACCTGACCTGTCGGAATGCCTCTGCTTCATATGATACATGGGAGGCGGTGGAGTACAATGTCACCATATTTTTAAAAAGGGTTCATAATACACAGCTGTCCGTGACTGACAGAAACTTTTTTTTGCATGTCAACGTAAACTGATATAACACACACTACCAGGGTTGCCAGGTTTTCACAACCAATCCCGCCCAATAGCTACTCAAAACTAGCCCAATTGCATTTCAGGGAGGGTCCCCAGGTAAAAAAAAAAAAGTTCTGAGGGGTAAAATCTGCATTCCAGGTGCTAAATATCATGTTATTTGGGTTTGCTTCAACCCAGGGACATGACAACCCGTGGCACCAGTGTAAATGTATCCCAATTCCGCAGGAAAACCGTGGACTTGGCAACACTGCACACTACCAAAAGTTTGGGGTCAGTATGATTTTTTTTTCTTTTAAGAAATTAATACTTTTATTCAGGAAGAACTCATTAAATTGATCAAAAGTTAAAGTAAAGCCATTTATAATGTTACAAAAGATTTCAATTTCAAATAAATGCTGTTCATAGAATTCTGAAAAAAAACAAACAAACAAACAAACAAAAAAAAACACTTTTCAAAGCATATTTACATAATTTCATTCATATATATGTGTCTGCTATTAGCTTAATTTTGAAAGAAAGCTCCTATATCCTAAATATAATTAAGCACTAGTCTAAAGGGGGGAAAAATGACATTTCATTTCCTCCTTTGTGTGTGCAACAATATGAAATGCATATGAAAGTAAAAACTCTAAAGCAATACTAACCACTGAAATCACTGCTTAGATACCAACACAAATAGTTTAAAGTGCCTAATGTTTCTGCAAAACTATTTTAACCTGGGCTGAGGTTAAGGAGTTAGAAAAGAAAGAAAGAAAGATATCAAAGCCATTATTTGTGTCATATTTTAAAAATGAATGAACTCAGGTATGCATAAACAGCACAATCTGTTACCACAGTCAAGATAACCGGATGTTACCATCATAATTCTTAGAAAGCACTGCATGGTACTAAGTGCAAAACTCAGACACATAAGTCTTCATTAGTTGATAGTTGGAGCAGGATAAATTTCCTGAAAATTCCAAATTGGAACAGAATAAACTCGTTATCTCAAAAATTTCCACAACCAAAACAAATGCTCCCTTAACAAGAGCCAAAGCAAGAACAGTATCAGAACACCCATCTGCCAAAATATACCCATGAATTAAACAAACAAGCAGCGAAGAGATTCATTGGTCTTGGACTGGGTGATACTGAAACAATCAGTGAGGTAATGATATTAAGGTCATCAATCAAAGACATCAATCTCTCTGATAATTGTAACAGTTTGAGAAGAGTGTGTCTTTTCACTGTAAAACACCTTAATCATAACAGACACATTCAAACTGAAAAGTGTGAAAGCCAGAGAGGGAGCAAGAAATTGGAGAGAGACAGAAAGATAAAAGAAGAGGGAGAATGAGTAAAAGAAAGGGCTCTCTGTGGTTCCAAAGGGTCTGATTCACAAGACAGGGACATTCTGGCATAGGCTAGTGGGGTGTGAGATGCAGTCGTATGTGCTTATCCTGTTTGCTTTGGCCCAGCTGTGTTGAAAATACCTGTCATTAAATGTCAAAGAGCACCGATCCACCCCCTTGCAATGCTATTCAACACACATGCTTGCGCCACTTGTCTAAACTCGGCGCTCCAAGACAAATCATCTTCCTGTAATCTAAACCAGTAAAGGCCCCAGCACAAAGCCGAGAGGCACACCTGCCTACAGCAATCTACCAAAGGTTTCAGGTGTTCCCAAATTAGCTAATCTATTCACCATTACAGGAAAATAGACTTTGATGTCTAACAAAACATCAGGGAGGCAGGAAATCCCAAATGATTGGAAATCAAAATGGCTTCCTCCACCCTACTAATGTCATCTTTGACCCTGAATGAAACAAGTGTTCTGTGTTGCCAAGAGGAATTACAGAAAAATGTGCACGGGTGAAAAGATATTCATGTTGTGCTGAAATCCGACAGTCCTTGCGGTAACATGTAATGTAGCAGTTTAATCATTTTCAATGGAAGCCAATGCATCTTACAATCAGGCAAAACCAGAGGGGCTCAAAGACATTAAGTATAGGGCTGGGCGATATATCGCATGCGATTGTCACGCGCATTTCATCAGTAAAGCCGGTTCCCTGATTACGGCTAAATCGCCATCACCTTCTTTCAAATGGAGCGGCATTTAATAGACAGAGCCGTAGTTCACTGACAAGCTACGCAATATCGCGTTCATTATCGAAGGCCATTCATCTGCGATATGAACGTGATATTGCGTAGCTTGTCAGTGATCTACGGTTCTGTCTATTAAATGCCGCTCCATTTGAAAGAAGGTGATGGCGATTTAGCCGTAATCAGGGAACCGGCTTTACTGATGAAATGCGTGTGACAATCGCATGCGATATATCGCCCAGCCCTAATTAAGTACGAACAAAACCAACAGTGGGAATGTTAAATTGGAGTCAATAACTACATAAGCATGATGTCAAACTCAATTAATGTTTTCCTGTTAAGTTGTGTGTTTTAAATACTCTTGAAAATCAAAAAATGGAATCACTATACTACAAACTGTACAATTTAAAATGATAAAGTGAACTTTCTGAAACATTTTCATGCAGTATGTTTTTTCAACATCCTTTCTTTAGATAATTCTGGAACAAATACAATAAATCCAGCTGGCTTTTGGGAGTGTGTAGGCCGTGGGTGTATTTTTAGGGCAGAATAATAAACCATCGTGGCCTTGTCTCGGCTGGCAGTCAAGGGTGTCCACATCGACTATTTTGACAGGACATTGACTCCCTCTGTGTCTGCCGGACACATTCTCAAACAAACATGCACACATCATGCAACTGTCCTGTTGGAAAAACCCAATTTAAGCTGGTAACTGTATCTAGTTTATATCTGGCCATTAGCAAGCAACCATGTAAAACAACAACAACAGCAGCAGCTTAAATTAGCTGGTCCAAGCTGGTAGACCATCCAGGACCAGCAACTACACCAATGCTTCAAAACATAGTTAACAGCTTAAGCAGTTTATTCCACATGCTCCCATCATTTGCCATAAGCAATCAAAGTACTGAATGCGTTCGCACCATTTGAAGGGTTTTGACTACAGCCTACAAAGTTACCACTGAATGGAGTTAGATGATCATGTTACCCTGTTGGATTTGGCCATACTGTAAATGCAACTTGGACAAAAGCTGATGCTAAATGGAAATCAGATAAGAACAAACTCACTATAAGCACACACTATAACTGCAGTTGTACACAAACTTTCAAGCAAAAACTGTAATCAATTGCTCTGTCAGAAGTACACACTAACGGACCATTTAAAAGCTTAAATCATGTCTTTCAAAACCTAAAAGCAAACGTCGACAGATTCTATTAGCACTAAAAACAGGCAAACTGAGCCTAAGTGTTTATCATTCAGTCCCACGTGGTGACTTCCTCTGGTGATTGACAGGATGGATTAACTATGCCTGGGTGCACTAATCAGTGGTGCTGTGAAACAGCAGAGTTTGGCTGCTCATGCCTGCCAGTGATAATGTTGGCCCAAGAATGTTAATACCGCCCATTGTGATGGTAAATATGAGATGAGAACAATTCAGACATGGTCATTCACCCTCAGCCTGGCCCTTTGGCTTTAGGGACTAAATACTAACGCCCGAGCCAAGCCAACTTTATCCACATTCACACACACAAAGTCATGTGCAAGAAGAATACAGAATGTTTTTGCCTTTTCTCCCAAAAACTAAATATTCCACTTGCAATTAGTTCAAAAATGCTTTTAATATAAGCCAAGTCAGTCATTCAAATGTCTAATGTCAACTTGTGTATATAAACAGCCGAATAGCAAATGTTCTATCAATGTTCCTCTAGTCAGTTTGTGGTTTTGAATGTGTAGAGCAAAAGATATTCAAAGTCCCAATGGACCAGATGGTGAAATACATGGCTGGATTTCCATCTAAATGTTTGTTGTATTTGAAAGGGAGAAAAAGAGGGAGAAGAAAAGCAAGAAAGAGACATCTAATTCCAATAGGGCCTGCAAATACATCAATTCTTGGATGCTGTCATCTCAAAGCATAAGGAATGGAAGTATTCACAAGGTCTTTGAGAGTCCAGTATGGAAAAAACACCCTAATATCAGGGAATAGAGAAATTTAGGAAAAAATGAACTGAAAATGCTAAGAACTCAAATAAACGAACATTGGCATGTGCTCAGAGGTTTTCCTCATGGGGACCAAAAAACAAAAGTCCCCACAAAGTCAAAAACTACTGGTATTCTTTGTTGGGAATTTTGGTTCCCATAATGTTTAATAGGACAACACACACACACACACACACACACACACACACACACACACACACACACACACACACACACACACACACACACACACACACGGTATACATTACTTTAAAACAATCCAACCTTCATTTTCATTGCTTATGTCGTGAAGACCATATGTTGTTCAGGTCTTACTGATTTCTGGAGTTAAGAGTCAAATCTCCAACATTGATAAGACAATTACCTTTATTACTCTAAATGACACAAATAGAAAAACTCTCAAAAGGAAACATCCCACACATACTTTATACAATGGGCTCCAGAAATCTGGGAAATTCAAAATCTAATATAAACCTGAAATCAAACATTTAGGACTCTGAAAAATGTAAAAACAATTTATGACATAAAAGGATAAGAAATTCAGATACTATTTCTAGGTCTCTAATCAAATAAGCATTGATCATGTGAACTCCTTTGAACAGTCAGATATTCTTACTTCCATAATCCATGCTATTTGGATAATCTGAAATCATGCTGGAAAAATGATCAAGTTTTACACAAACATGTGGAGTACATGCATCTTGAGTGCCACTGTTATTAAAGCAACAGACGAAACAAAAAAGACATTCTGAAATTCTATAAAATAATATAATATCATTTTGTAATGAAAAAGTATTTAAATTAGGGCTACATTTACAATAAAAAGAATTATATTTAAAAAATACATAAAAAAGTGTGTAAATGAACAGTAGTTTTTGGGCCCTGCTAAATATAATGAACTAAAATATTTGATTAAGATGTGAGATATGAATTTCCTGACAAGTTCTGTTTAAAAAAACATCTGAAATAGAGCAGATCGACTCACACACACATACACAGTTTCCAGTAAGCAGTGTAACAAGAGCAGCAGTAGGTTTATCTGCTGATAGAGAGAGTGAGGCTCTAAAGGTGAAATCTCGTACATCAAAGAGAGTGGAACAAGATGAATGGCCTGTCTCACACAGATACCAGGTGCACTTGAATAAAACAGACCTGTCTGCTGCATTCAATGGAAGAATGAAGAGGAATGCGCCACAGAACACCTTCAATGCAGCTACATCTAACCGTTACATCACGTCTCTGTCATCTAAAGATCTTTTATGCATCACTGTAGGCTTGTTTTATCTGCTGTGACTTTCTTTAGAGTGCTATCTAAATCCTACATGCCTTTGGACGCAGGATGTGATGCGCATCTGTTCAGAGGTGCATTCATGACATGACTGGCTGAACGTGTGTTTTAAACAGGTGTGCGAAATAAGGAAAGCTTTGTAATGGCAGATGAGGTGATAATTGGGTAATCGGCAGGCTCTTGATGTTGAACACAGAATCTTAAGTTGACTTGAGTGGGACATGGTGTGATAAGACTGTCTTAACTACTGCGGCAGAGTACTAGATCAAAAGTATTGTTAACATTCATTATTTAATGTACAGCAACTGGCTTTGAGTAAACCGAGTAAAATAAACTAGTCAATGCTAACCTTATGTAAATCACTACAGAGTGCGGCCCACACATGAGATTCTGCCAATGATGTCATGAATGGTGCAAAAAAAAACAACAACAAAAAACAAATACCTACCTTAAGGTACTGCTATGAACTTTTTAGGTGTTAAAAAGGTACAAAGATGTAATTTTAAGGGCACTGCCAAAGTAGCAAGCTGTTGTTCCCCTAAAGGTACAGTGTTTGCACATTTTGTCTGAGAGATGCTTAACTTTTCTCAGTACTCCAAAGCATTTGGTGGTACAATTTTACTAAAAATAACTACATTTAAAAATGATTTACAGTTTTAGCCAGCACTGTGCACATTAACACCAAAATAATTAATTGGTCTGAGTAGGACAAACTTAAATTAAACAAATTAGTTCAGTCAAATTAACTTTTATGAACATTTAGCAATTACTTTTTTTTCCAAGTTCACATAACTGATATATTTTAAGTAAACTGAGCTGTTTCATTGTTTTGAGTTTTATTAACTTATTTCTTTTAATTTAGATGAACTTAATTTTAACTGGGATTTTTATTTCCCAGCATGCTTTGGCCAAGGCACTCGAAAGGGAGAGCAAATGTTAAAATTAAGTGTTATATAATATTTTTGTGTGTGCAAGATTAATGTTAAGTGGGAGATTTTGTAGTCATTAATGTTTTGTTATGCTAATTTAGAAGAGTCTCTGTTAATGTGGGTTTTTGGTGAGTTACCATCATGGTGACAAGTGGTGCATGCAGCTTGGTTTGAGAGCAAGTATGTTAAATGCTTTATATTGCTGTACTCATTCAGCAAGTGCTATACCAAGTCATTGTTAACATGTTAGCAAATTAGCAAGTTAGCATTTTCTGAATTAGCTTGTTGTAGCTAGCTACGTTTACACTAATAAAAATGTTTACATTGAGGTTACATGATAATTTTAAGTTAAATGTATGAATTAGTATACTCAAACATTTCAAGTTAAGAACAATTAAAACGTATGAGTAAAAGTAAAAATCTGCTAGTTCTGCTTACTTAAACGCTGAATTTCTTAACGTAAAAACGGAGGCAAATGATTGCCTCAAATTGTTTGAGTTTTGCCAACTTATTCAGGGTTACAGTGAGCCAAATTCAAATAAATTTCTACACTTAACTGTCCCAATCAAGTCAGTTTCCTATTCTAAAAAAAAAAAAAAAAAAAAAAAAGCTACAATGGTACAAAAATAGTACTGGTAAAAGTTTGAGGCCAGTAAGATTTATTTAAAAAAAAATAATTAATACATTAATTCAGCAAGGATGCCAGGACGAGAGACATTTATAACATTATAAAAAAAAGTTTCAAATAATTTGAACTTTTTATTCATCAAAGAATCCTGAAAAAAAGTATTGCAGTTTCCACAAAAATATCAAGCAGCATAAGTATTTTCAACACTGATAATAATACAAAATGTTTCTTAAGCACCAAATCAGCATATTATAATGGAAATAGAAAACATTTATTTTTAAATTATAAAAATATTTTCACAATATTACTGTATTTTTGATCAAATAAATGCAGCCTTGGTGAGCATAAGAAACATCTTTTATAAAAAAAATCCTACTGACCCCAAATTTTTGAACAGTACCATATTACTTGATTCATATACTATAGTATTTTTATGGTATTCCAAGGCACTTTAAAACAATACCTTGGTACATGTCCAAATAATGATGCATACTGTAAGTGTGACATTTTAAACTATAAACTATATAGGCTTAACAGTGTGGCATGTCTGTCTCACGTCAGATTCATTTTTCCCTTTCTTAGCCTTTCTCTTCAGCTCTTCAGGTAGCTGTGGCAGCAGTCAGAGATGGCTGTGAGGTGGCCCAGAGTTCAGGTGTGTTCAGGTGCACCCTCTCTCAGGTGTCCCCCGTGCTCTGATGTAGTGCAGTTGCTATGGTTCCCCTCGGCATTGAGTTACCCTGAGCCTCTGGGGTCTGATCTACTCTGCTACCCTACATGTAGAGGGAAAGAGCTGATAAAAGAGCCCACTTGACTGGCCATTCAAGACGGGTGTGCAGAACACACGTGAGAGGAAGAGGCTACTGTTTCACAATGCCAGATGCTAGGATAAAAACCTCAGATGCTTTTGAGAGCATTTAGACAACAGCAACAATGTGTACGAACAGAGCGCTCTCATATTGATGTCCAGATGGTATATAAATAAATAACAAAATAGCAATAATAAAGGAAAAGCTTACAAAAATACTATAAACACACAAGTGTTCTGTCTGGATTCCAGGATTTCTCCGCTCTTTTCTCACACAAACAGATGCAGATGTTTTCAAACTGTTCTTCCTCACAGGTGACACAAATAGGGCCTATTAGGCCCCATTAGGAGATTATGAGGTGAGAAAAGAGCCGAGACCTGTGGTGCCCCGAGGCCTTACGAAGGTGTAGAGTTTCCAGCCCCCTGCTCACCCTAATGAACACACACAATCTCTTAATGCTCAGATTATGGCACAGATAGTGTAGAGCCCCAGGCCAGAGAGAGGGTGGTCTGTGTGTGTTTTATATCACCTGACACATCCAAGAGCCCCAGGGGTGAGGATGGGCTGTGTGTGTTTTTTTTTAGCTTAGCTATATTTTAAGGACAAAATTGCTTAAAAAAAAAAAAAAAAAAAAAAAAGAGAGGAATGGGGGACAACGACAATAAAAATACATAAAAAAGAGAAAAGGCAAAGAAAAAAAAAGTTGTTTATAAATAAACAACTATATTATTTAATATAATTAAATATAATACTTAAAAGCAATACAAGTCACCAATATAAATTTATTTGTTAGATTTAAGATTACCAAGATAAATGTTAAAATGTGTGTCTGTTTCTAAACTCGCAGTATTATATATACACAGATGGTACTCAACCAGAATGCATTTTTTTCCCCGCTGCAGGTACCACCGTGGTTTCGCGGGAAATGCATTTCTTCTCTTGACTGCTAAGTGGTGCTATAACCATAGATTTTCACTATATTGAGGACGTGGACGTAACACAGCTCGTTTTCGTGAGTAGCAGTCAACCGCGCCATGTAGAGATTACAAAAAATAAATAAAATACTAAATCAATAAGGTTTTTAAAAATCACATTCATATCACCAAATATCAAATACCAAATAAGCATTTGCGGTTTAAAATGAATTTAAAGAGAACAGTAAATGTCAAAAATGTGTTTACTTTTCTGCGCTTTATAATGCAGTACTACCCCTATTTAAAAAAAAAAATAAAAAATCTTAATATGTATTAGGCCATGTTCTTTTCTCCTTTTAATAAAATAAAACTATAAAAATGTGAATTATACAGGCTACACATTTGCATGGGTGTGCAAACGTATTCTAATAGTCTACATGATTTAGGCTTTGCATGGGAGAATAAAAGAGAAAAGACCATAGCCTTGTGGGCAGTGCTACATATGCCGCAGCTGTGCTTGCAGGCGATTTGAGTTCAAGTCCCAGCTCGAGGTTCAGGCATTTCAAACCAACATGACAGTTTGGTCACAAACTTTAACCTCCAGTTTTATGTTTGTCACAAATAAAAACATTTGAAATGTACATTTCAACACACCTCAACACACTTTTTAAAGTTTTGTTATTCATTGTCTGTCATTTTTTAGCAAGTTTCTTTGTCTCCCTTGCTGACATGTGCCAGATCTCTCTTGTGTATTGTTTCAGGGAATAAACACTTCATATTATATTGTATATTGTATATGCCGCTGCATGTCATCAACAACAATTACAAAAACTAACTGTAACAAATAATTTAGCTGTTGTTCCTGCTTGTACGGTCTTACCTCTCCTGACATATCCGGGGCAAGAGGAATCAGAGGCCACAGAGAGGAATAGATGCCAAAGAAGACTATCCACAATCCAATGCTGCCCCAGATGGCAATGTGACTGAACTATAAACCAGAAAAGATTAGAGAAAACACAGTGAGTTGAGAAGAGACTTCATTCTGCTGATAATGGCAGCCTCACACTCAAACAGCACAAAACCTCATCTGAGTGATGCATTATAATTTTAGATGAGTAACTTGCATAACAACAACCCTTAACACGCATGAATTTTACATGAACACATGTTAAATCACATGTGTGCACATATGGAAGCATGTTACACCCATGTGTTTTTGTTTAATCACATGATCATCAAGCATTTGAGGCTTGAAATTTGCACATGTGAAACATTGGAACCACATGTGAATGTTCCAAAACCACACAAACATCATGTGATTTTGTGAAAATTACACTTGCAAAATACAGTGCAATGAAAAAGACCTTTTCCCATCTGAACTGTGCACATTTTTACATGCATGTGGTCAGATTATATTGTGGGATAAGTATGTACAGAAGTATATAAACATATAAATACACTACTTTACATTTCACACAGTAGTATGTATATATCTG
The DNA here is from genome assembly GCF_018812025.1 of Megalobrama amblycephala. NCBI lineage: Eukaryota > Metazoa > Chordata > Actinopteri > Cypriniformes > Xenocyprididae > Megalobrama > Megalobrama amblycephala. The sequence goes on along the minus strand of NC_063066.1, from coordinate 17,343,635 downwards.
TATGTCTACTTAAGTGGTTAAAAAGATGCATGAAAAAATTCAGCATGCAAATACTATATTATGACATCAACGATATTGATTATATTTTAAATGCTGAGTTTTGCATTGCAAGCACTGTAATAACAGTAATACAATATATAACAGCAATATAATTTCAGCACTGCACTATAATTGCATATCTGAATAAATGCATATTTGATTAGCGATGCAACCATGACATCATCTTTGAATTCTCTGAACTTTTCCATGACATCAGCGGCAGAAGAAAAGGGTGAGTGAGAGGAGTGAGAAGGGGTGGAGGAGCGTGTTTCTACTGATAGAGGGACAATGAAGTGAAAGGAAATGGGAGGACACAGTGAAATAGGACAGAGAAGAGAGAGAGGGATGGAAAGAGTCATCCAAATGCTCACCATAGTCCAGGACGACGTCTCCAGCCCAGCCTTCAGACACACCGTGATCACAACAAACTGTAAGAGAGAGAGAGACAGGTTCTTATCGGAGTTTGCACATACACATTAACGGATTAGATTATAAAGACCAAAGACCTAATGAGAGACAGTCGGCTGACAGGAACTTCCAAACAGTTTCTGTTTGAAGTGGAGTTTGAAATAGAAAGCAGATCAGCTTCATTTTCATTTCAGTGCATAAGAAGTTGGCAAAAAAGGGAGTGAAAATCCTAAGTGCAGCCAGACTCAGCACAGAAGGAACATTTCACAGCAGGACAACCGGGACAAAGTGTCAGGCGACGGGCAGGACACAGAAGCGCTTTGTTAGGATCTGAGGGCCCAAATGCACTTACTGTATAAACCATGTTGCCTAAGAGGAGATAGTCTGGTGTCTTTCCGTTTCCAAAGACAGTATCTATGAGGAGAATCAACAAGAAAGCTTTTAGAGTGAAGGATCACATGCTAACACGCATACGTACATACACAGGTCAGTGGGACGGTGCTAGATAATACTCCATTTAGATGTTGAGCTCAAGTGGGCTCTAATGCACGCGTTTAAAGGCAAGAATACCAGAAAAATACAGTTTACATAAAAAGAAACCACACAAAGGATCTATGCAGGTGATGAATATCTAGAAATGCCATATCACTGCAAAATTTACAATTTAAACGGTTAATACACATTTAATACTGTATACATGCACAGGATTTTTAACATTTCTGTTTTTAAATCATCTGCAGTCATGATTTTATTTTGATGCTGTTGATGGCGTGTTTAAGATCAGTCTTTAATATGAATGAATTTAATATGAATGATTCTACCCTTTAATATGGGTAGAATCAAAGTCCCTTTCAAGGAAAGTCTGTTCACTCTGCGGCCAAATTTGCAACGCCTCCTATCTATTTGAATGGGGGAATCCTGAAATGGCGATTTCACAATTAAATGACATATTTCAAATCAGCAACAAAATCTGATATGAACTGTCCAATAAATGTTGTTTCTTATGCTCAAATAGCATTAAAAAAAGCTTATTTTTCAGGCTAGATGAGCCAATGCGAATGTGCAGTCCTAAGCGCGAGTGTCAGGTTTCTATGGGAACCGGAGCTTCTAACGGCAGCTGCAGTGACTCAATCAGTGATTGGCTCTTTTACTTAGAAGGCGGGACATATTCCGCCATTTTGCGCAATGCAGTTTCCCATTTTTCTCATCTTTCTATATCTATGGTCTTTGGTAGAATAGAAGTTAAATACAAAAAAGTTTTTTTCTTTTTTTCATGATGACACTTTTATGCCCATTTAAGGACAGATCCATGGCCTACTGGAGCTGTGGTGCTCATGTGGGTTATGACATTTGAATTTGAATTCACGTAAATATTTCTCATTGCCACCGCTTCCTCCCCATTCTCAAAGTGTAAAAAGGCCAAAAAAACTTTTATGCCAGTTTAATCTATACCAACAAGCTTGTAATGAACTCATTCTTCTCACATGACACACCTGTGCTCCAATGGTCATGTAAATAAAAGGTAATGGAGGGTGTAAAAGGAGCTGATGACAGCCATATACAGAGCTTTTCGAGAGGATTAATTGACCGTAGAGACAAGCTTGGTTTTCTAGAGTTTTAAGGATGATAGATATTGACTTGCGCTAACTGCTTCAGCAAACATCTCAGATTATATAGTAAAGGTTGCTTAAAATCTGGGAAACCTATAAACAAAAGTGCACACATGCCAGTGTGGTTTATTGCAGGAGTATTAGTCATTCTTTGATTGTAATTGAGAGCGGACGATCCAAAACCATCCGGACTCTGGCACAGCGAAACACAACGGACACCACATGTGGATCAGGAAGGTATGTGCGTGTGTGGTGCTGACAATCTGTCAGTCAGAGAGAGTCTCCAGTGCTTTGTTTAAAGAGCAGGTCTGATTCTGACTGTGTGGTCCTGCAGTCAGCCAGATATTTGTGCTGACACACACACACAATTGGTTCACATACTTGACACACTCATTTATACATGCTTACACTTACGAAGACATGGAGCAATTTATTAAATTATACCAAAAAATTTACCCAAGAAAGAAAACTGTCATTTTTTAGTGTCAAGCTTTGAAATGTCAAAATAAGCACCATATATGTGGTCCATTTGACTTGCGAGCCACAACCCAAATCTTTGAAACCATTTGATAGATTTGGATGAGGAAAAGACCAAAATTTAAGTTATTGACTAAAAATTGCATTCTCATTGCACTTTCATGAGATAAATAGTGATTTGTGAGTCATTCAGTTGAGTTGAATCTTTAAATTAATCACAAAACCTGTGAATCTGAATGATTTGTTCACAAACCGGACTGATCTAGTTCTCAAGTGTAACACACATCCTTTTTTTGAAGCGTAACAGCCCCAGCCCTCATTCATTTTCATTACAGTATATTAAAAAAGTAATCAGAATATTTTTCAAAACTTCTGCTTTTGAGTTTTACTGAAGAACGTGAGACAGAATAGGAACGACATAAGTAAATTATGACAGAACGTTCAATTTTGCATGAACTACTGCTTTAAATGAGTATGTGGATATGGAGGAAGAGTGTGTGTATAGGAGCGAATGATTTTGAGATATTCATGGTGGCCAAGGAGAAGTAATTAAGCTGAAGCGTGAGTCTTTCACTATGACACCCACTGACCTCAAAAAACAAAACTAAAAGTAGTGTGAGAGAGCGTGTGTGTATGCTTACCATGCTGGAAGGCCTTGAGGGGGAACCAGAAGAGGATGACTGAGTGAAACAGGCCGTTCAGACAATGGGCCCAGAAGACCTGCAGCAGAGTGGAGGAGGGGAGGAGGGAAAAAAGAGAGAGGGTAGAGAGGCATGAGAAAGATGATGGCCACCCTAACCCTGCCAGTGACCCCTGACCCCAGGCCTTTGTGCGCTCTCAGCGCTAGGCTAAGTGGAAGGTTTGTCAGGCCTCCCTGCTCAATGGCCACCCCGCTGACAGACACTTTGTATATCCTGTGAGTGAGGAGAGAGCAAGAAAGAGGGAGAGGAAGGCATGCCAACTATATGAGAGATGTCAGTAAGGGGTGTTTTTCCGCCATCCCTTCTTTTTCCCTGCAGTTAGTTGCCTCATCGAATTTCCCCCAATCGTTCCTTTGTGAGTTACGAAAAAACCCTAAATCCTTCATGGATACTTTTAGTACAAACACAGACAAGTTTAAGAAATTAAGATGTATGAGTCTGTCGCTACAGTGCATGGTTATTTAGAAGCATGGAAAAACTATCGCTTACTCAGGTACGACATGAAGTCTTTGAGTGTCCACGTCTGTATACATGGGCGTGTGGACTTTGGATGTGCCATTTAAACAAATATCCTCCTCCAAAACCGCCTTGTTTTGAATTTACATTATGCACAGACGTGGCCAATCAAAACACTAATGGGCGATGTAGCATGAAACAGCCGTGAAATGAAATCAGGCTCGTCACAGGTCTAGTTTCCAAACCCTGTTTTTTCCCCCCCAGTGTTGCTCTTTTCACCTCTGCAAAGTCTGAGTCTGTTCACTGCCCGGAGACATAAAAGATTATTACCATATTTAAGTAAAACAGCATAATATTTGTTACAGTCAATGGTTTTAGAAGGTCAATTTAATTTTAAAATGAATTAAAAAAAAAAAAAAAAAAAAAAAGGGAACATTTACATGCCACTAAAACATATCGAATATCACACACACTTCCATTCAAAAGTTTGGGATTTGTAAATCTCATAAGGCAGGAACAAACCAAGCCGACGGTCGGCCGTTGTTTTCTCAGTGTGTTCCGCACCATCGGCTGAAGTTGGTCTTTGTCGGCTTTGTAACGGCCGATTCGACATGTTGAATCGGCGTCGAAGCTCGTCGGCCATTAATTCGGATTGGCTGTTCAGCAACTGCCACCTGCTGGTACAGAAAGGCATTTCATCTTGCGCAGGCGCAGAACGGACGTACTACTTGGCCGTCGGCTGTCAAGCGTCGGTTTGGTGTGTCAGGGCAACTTTGGACACAGACGCTGCCGACGTGAGCCAACCCCGCAGTCTGTTTTCATCACCAATAGTTCGTCGGCATCGGCTTGGTGTGTTTCTGCCTTTATGCTTACTAAGCCTGCGTTTATTTGATCAAAAGCAGTAATATTGTGTAATTTTACAATTTAAAATAATTCCTGTAATGGCAAAGCAGTCATTACTCCAGTCTTGTCACTATGTGTTGGTAACCCTAAGCCTATCAGAAAAGAGCAGCTCTGATCCTGAATTTCAAAATCTGTATGTTAACACATTCAGTTTCTTTGAGCAAACGCCACTGTCACAAGTTTTTCCAAACCCAACAGTGTGGCGGCCATGAAATCTCGAGGGGGATGGGATGAAATGAGAGAAAAGGGTGAGAGTGAGGAAAAAATAGGAATACCCTGAGATTGTCTTGTTCTGTGTTGTTTCACAGAGGCCCCGTACGACCTCTTGGCCTCCATGCCCTGACCCTCTCACCTCTGCTATCGGCAAAGCAAAACAAAGCTCAGGGCTATGGCTCTGAGACAGTCGGCTCATCCTACACACAAAACCCACCACAGAAGGGCACTGTGGCACACCCCTCCTATTCTTTGGAATTAGTGGTGTTTGCCAAGGTCATACTTAATTTTTGGGGTTTGTTCAAATCCATACATTTGCATCACCTCTCCTGAACTATACAAACATTAATCCAGTGACTGGACATGAGATTTTCACATAGTAGGCAATAAAACATCAATGCGCGCACACACACACACACACACACACACAAAATCCTATTGAAATGTCTGGATTTTGCCTGCAAAAATTTGCAGAATAACAGTAAATGTGACCGCACCTTTACACTGAAAGAGGGACTTGAGGATCAGATATAAGGGGTGGGTTCTTTTGACCTAGCAACCATCCAGAACATCTAGCAACCACATCGTGCTAAAAAAAAAAAAAAAAAAAAAAAAAACACTAAGCACACCTTAGCAACCACATTGTAATGCCCAGGCAACCATCCAAAACAAAACATGACCCAAGTACCGTGTGGAACAACCCGTTTTCTCCCTCGCCCAGCACTTTACACACACAGTCCTGCAATGAATGCTAATGAAATCAATAAATGTTCATATACATTTGTCACAGAGAGGCCCCAAACTCCTCCGTTTCTAAGCAGGTTGCTAAGAATGTAGGTGCGACTGGCTGTCTCAGTCTTGCTTGAAGCAAAGCGCTGCGTTCTGTGTGACAGCTTAATTGCTTAAACTAGCATGAAAGGATAAACTATTTTGCGCCAGCTATTGCCAGAAGCCCTAATAAGCCTTCTCCAACTATGTTGGGTTACAAATAAAGCCAGACGGGGCCCGAATCAAAGAGAGAAAGAGGCAGGAGGAGGTAGGGATGGAGAATGCAGTGAGTGCAATAACAGCCATCCTGGGGTCTACGAGGGGCTTTGGTGTTATTAGGGAGACTTTAGTAATTACAAGTGAAAAGGGACACTGTGGGTAAAGACCCAAATATTTCACACCCTTTGTTCCTCCCCAAACAGTTTCACTTTCTGCTTCTACAGGCCATGTTGTTGCTCTATATATATATATATATATATATATATATATATATATATATATATATATATATATATATATATATATATATATATATATATATATATATATATATATATATATATGATTTTCATTTCCATTAAATAATAAAAAGTTATTTACAACTCTGAAATAGGATTTGTACACAAATATTTTTAGTGGTTTTGTGAACCGGTTCAAACAATTAATTAAAAATCTGACTAAAAAAAAAACAATAATTGGTTCACAAATCAAAAATCATTATTACACAGATGATCCCATAATTATCTACCAACTCTCTCTTTTTTTTCCAAGAAAATCACTTGTTCCCATCTATTCCATTATAGAGAAAATAACAGAATGTAGTCTAGTATGATATATACAAGTAAACAACAACCAAGCAACCATACAGAACATCATAGAAACCAAATAGTAATGTGCTAGAAAACACATAAAACATCTTAGTTACCATACAGCAATGCCCTAGCAACCAACAATTTTCATTAACATTAAACAGCACTAAAATTAACTTACATGTCAGACTATTTCATTCTGGTTTGTAAATAAAAAATTGTGTGAATCTGTTCAGATTCATAAAAAAAAAAAAAAAAAAAAAAAAAAAAACATTGAAAAGAAGCTTAGGTTCACAAATCAGGCAACGATATTCCACAACGCTATTCTCTGTCGTTGCTTCTTTTTTCCAGGCACATCCCTTGGTTCTCATTATTCCATTACAGAGAAAATAACAAAGAAGTCTATTATGATATATCCAATTATATAATATATACAATTCACTTTTTTCCACACAGATCCTGTTCTGTTATTGATGATTCTACTTTATTTCTCTATTTCCAGGATTACTTTTATTGTATATTATAGTCTTTCACATTAAGGTTTTTTTTCCCATTGAACAATTAAAGTAAGAATTATGGTGCTTGTGTTACAAATGGCCAGTAAATCTGTCTCTCCCTCTCTCTCTCTCTCTCTCTCTCTCCTGACCCCAGGGGTTGTGTTGTGTGTAATCCGTGTCAGTGTGGAGGTAAATGGGTCTCCACGCCTGTAGAGCAGGGCTGTGACTTGACACCAGCGCAGACACGCTGGGGCTGGAGACCAGACAGCTTTATTAACACAGAGAGACGCAAAGCCAGCAGTCACAGACACCTAGAGAGGATGGAAATATACTTGTCCTCTATAGACATAGGCATCTGAAAGCGAGGAAGAATGTTGAAGGATTTTATAATTTTACTAGGACACATCTAATATCATAACATCTAAACTGGGTGAATGTCTTTAAGTTTAAGAAAGACTTGATTATAACTTTCATTAATAACATGAACAAACATTTAAATAATGCTTTACAGATTACACAATTTTGAAAGACTAAATTAGGAGTGTCTTGTAGGGGTGTAACAGTACACAGAAGTCAAGGTTCTGTACGTACCTCCGTTTTAGGGTCACGGTTCGATACGAGTTCGGTACATTTGAAGTGATGCGGCACCTGAAGTTCCCATTTCCAGGACATGCATATTTCACTTTCATCACTGGATTGCGGTAGTGAGACTTCCACGACAAATTGGCACAATGCCAAATGATTTTGTCTCATTATAAAAGTGGAAACAACTTAAAATATTCAGTCACTTATGGTCATACAGATAAGAGCAAGACATCATTCGAAATAAATAAATACTACATTGTGGTTTTGTAAAACACTGCAAAAAATGCTGTTCTTACTTAGAGTTTTTGTCTTGTTTCTAGTCAAAATATCTTAAAGTTCTTAAATCAAGAAGCATTTTCTTGACAAGTAAAAATTATTTTCTTGTTTTCAGGTAAAATAAGTCAAAATTAAGTAAGTTTTTCCTTAAAACAAGCAAAATAATCTTCCAATGGGGTAAGCAAAATAATCTTATTTCAAACCAAGAATAAACTATATAATCTTGTTTTCAGTTTGGACTAAGATTATTTTGCTTACCCCATTGGCAGATTATTTTGCTTGTTTTAAGGAAAAACGTGCTTAAAGGTCCCGTTCTTCGTGATCCCATGTTTCAAACTTTAGTTAGTGTGTAATGTTGTTGTTAGAGTATAAATAAAATCTGTAAAATTTTAAAGCTCAAAGTTCAATGCCAAGCGAGATATTTTATTTAACAGAAGTCGCCTACATCGAACGGCCAGTTTGGACTACATCCCTCTACTTCCTTCTTTAATGACGTCACTAAAACAGTTTTTTGACTAACCTCCGCCCACAGGAATACACAAGAGTTGCGTTTGTAGAGTGTGTTTGTCTCCATGTCGTCGAAACGCTGTTATTTTCATCCCGCAGTCCAATCACCGGGTCTGATTCCGGCTCAAATTGATAGGGTAAAATTAAAGACATGTTTACAATAACACTGAGCGCATGCATCTCCACGTTATGGTAAGAGGCGTGACCTTTCTGGCCAAGGTTCGCTAAGCTGCTGTCGAATCACAACACAGGAACCGCTGGCACAATCAGAACTCGTTATGTATTTCTGAAGGAGGGAATTCATAGAACAAGGAAGTCATCAGCCCGTTTTTATGACAGTGGAAACAGCGGTATACAGATAAGTAAATTATGTGAAAAATACTGTGTTTTTTTACACGCGAAACATGAACACATGTTATATTGCACACTATAAACACAATCAAAGCTTCAAAAAACCACAAAAAACGGGACCTTTAATTTTGATTTATTTTTTCCTGAAAACAAGAAAATAATTTGTACTTGTCAAGAAAATGCTTCTTGATTTAAGAACTTTAAGATATTTTGACTAAAAACAAGACAAAAATTCTAAGTAAGAACAGCATTTTTTGCAGTGAAATAAAGAAAACAAACAGGATTCCACTTTTTGCCGTCCCGGTTTCCTTTCCGTTAAGCTTGTGGAGTGCGTCAAAAAAATGAATCGAAATTGGATATTGAATATTGGAGTGTGGATCACCTCCGGCTGACTGTATTCATCGTCTGACTGTAAACACTGAACCGTGACGTTCGAGACGAATACATGTACCAGTACACTCCTAGTGTCTTCATATGAAAACATGTTAGATACTGTAAAGCTTGCTTCACATTCGTACAAGGTGGTTCCGTAATTCGAGGCTTGAAAGAGTTTATAGCCATCTAAAAAGGGAGATGAACACTCAAAGACATCTTAGATAAGCAGAAAGTCTGACAGAGAGGGAGAGTTTAATGGACGGATAAACCAACAAGGTCCTGCTGTTGACCTGCTTTTTTTTTTAATGGTGTGGAGAGTTGTAACAGGATCTGTTTATTCAGTGGGGTTTTTAGCCTGGGTGCCAAACTGTTCACCAAACACAGGTTAACAAAGTGTACACAGCGTGACTTCTCTACAGGATCATCATCATCATCATCATCATCATCAATGGAAATTCACCAAATCACTTCATTTACAAGAGATTTATATACCTCATGCTTTACGTTTTAAGAATCTTTAATACATTAGAATTATAAATATGTGTATCTAGTATTTATATCATTCCCCAATCAATGCACTATTCACCTCAGCACAAACACTGAGAGATTCAGCTAAACTTAGATTTATATGGCATGCTTTTCGCTTGAGTGTATTTACCTTGGTGTTGAAGCCCATTGCGTTCTGGGAGGTTTTGTAGAGTTCAGGGTATTTGAGCATGTTCTCTTTCCTGCAGGAGCGCTCGAAGATGCCCAGAGTCAGAGGCGGCAAAGCCGTGAAGATCTAATAAATACACAATAAATCACAGAAAATTTAAGTCAAGATTCTAAAAGTAATACAATGAGGTCCAAAAATTACATTACAAATGTGGAAATTAAACAAATTAATCTGAATGTTTCATTATGCACATAATATAATTAGTAATGAAAATAAATTGTACTAAATTAGAAAAATGTAAAACAGAAGCACTTTCACTAGTAGTTTCAGACATTTGGGCCCCACTGCAATGTATTTTTTTCAAGATATTATCCTAGGATATTAGTCTAAAAGTTCTCATTACAGAAATTACTTATAAAATGATAAACTGCTAGATAAAACAAACAAATGAATACCAAATGGATGAATGAAAACCGAATGAAAGCTGAATGAATGCATGCATGAAAACCAAAAGAAAGTGAGTAAAATCCGATTGAATGAAAAGCGAATGAATGAATGAAAGAAAACCAAATGAATGCATGAAAACCAAATGTATTCATGAAAACCTATATGCATGAAAACCACATGAATGAATGAAAAGTGAATAAATGAAAAGAAAATGAATGAATTAATACATTTTGAAAAATGAATAAACACCTAAAAATTCATAACAGCCTAAGAGGACTATTTCCCCGCCTGAGCACCAGACATTTTCCCCTTGTCTGTCTTTTTCGTTTGCTTGCTTGGTGCAGCTCAATGAGCATGTAACTTTCTGGCATTTATCATATTTGCACTCTCCCCTCCATGTGCAAAAATTATTCTGAACGAACATCTGCCACTGTGCCTGCAGCCTGTTAGTAGATCTCCTGGATGCTTTCATTTTTCTGCGGTGCTCTAACGTTTCTGCGTGCAGCAGCTGTTGAAAGCGAGAGGGGTGGTATTATGGTCCAGAGAGGGTTGCGGGGTCAGCTGTAAGTGTCTCTCATTGGCCCAGCTGGAGCTGCCTGCCTGTGGTTGACATGGTCTGCTGAGCTTCTCTATTCAGGGATGGTCTAGGCCTGTTGCATCCAACAGACCCCTTCTGACGTGATGGAATTCCTCCTCTCTCAGATAAAGAGAGAATGCACCGGGCCGAGTTGTTACGGGCCTCACAACGCCAATGATCCATTACATGGGGCTGATGGGAAGCAGTGTTCACATTTTGTTCAGGCGTAAAGAAATAATTTCTCGGGACAATCAGCGATTCGGGTGGCTTATTCATTTTTCCTGCTGCGTATCTTCGATTGTTTATGCGAGATGGAAAAACGTACTCCACCCGAAGCGTTTTTTTCCTTCCTGTTGAAAACTTGTTAATTAACAGCATCAATTCCTATCACCAAACCCTAAGGCAGCCCAGTTCATCGGACTCCACCCAAACGGCCATGTGTGTGTATTTAAATGTGTCTGGATTCAACCTGTTCCTTTATCATCCACCGCTGACCTGTTTAACGCAGTTCTTTGGGGCATGAGCGTCTGTTGTTGCAGCACATTCAGGACATAGTTCTGCGCACGGAGGGAATATGGACTTGACAAGCGGTCATAAATAAGAGGGAGATTTTTCAGGATGGCGCTGACACGGGCCACAGTAAAGGAGCCGTCTGGGGTGCCGCGGCTAATGAGTTTCTTGCCTGAGCGCGACAGGGGAGGCGTTTTAACACATTCCCTCTCACGGTAATGAAGAGGGGAGAGTAAATCACACACCCCCACACACACACACACAGATGTGTGAAGGCAAACACATGCATGCACTCTTACCACGTTGTACAGGCCGATGCACCAGCGTTCAAAGAGAATCTGACCGGAGAAGCCATTCACAAATGCAAACCAGATCTGAAAGACAAAAATATAACACAATGGTAAATGATCCATGTCAAAACATAAAACAGGATTTGGCATTTTACTCTATTGGGTAAAACACAACAAAGCACAAAAAAAGAAAATTACAAAAAGGTTTTTTTATATAAAAATTATTTATTTATTATTTATACATTTATAAAGAAAAATAAAATAAATAAAAAAATCGTTCAAAAACGATGAACAAAACTGTCTTTTAGTACATGTAATGAAATGTATTGGGTGGGGGGAGGGGATAACTATATGCTTCCCAAGTCGTCCTAAAGGAAAAGGCAACATATTAAAAGGGCAATGACAGGCCATATGATAATCATTACTACATAAATGTGTGACTAAAAGGTAAATATATACCATCATTAATCATATATTCCCCACTTTGTGAGTGCTTAACTCTGGCTCCTAGCGGATTTTAATTTAGGTTGATCGATGGCTGTTGTTTTCTGTGGGGCCTCTCAGTGCTTGAAATTACCCGAGAGAGAGCGATCTCTCATGAAACCGGCAGTGGACTGACCCCATCAGTCCTTTCTACAGTCTCATACACTGGATCACTGCAAATGGTTTGTTCCAAGATCAGTCTTGCAGGATAAATAAGCCAGCTTTGGTTCACTTTTTCCTATATACAGTGGGGACTAAAAGTCGGAGACCACTACTAAAAACACTACTGAAAATACTGCTATTGTACATTTTTATAATATAATACTTATTATTATTTGAACACTTTTAGTAATACTTAGTAAGCAAGCAAGCAAGCAGACAAACAAATATATATAAACAAATATTTATATATCTATTTGTTTATAAATATACACATATTTTACATATTACACTACATTTTGATAAAAAGATTAATAGTCTACTATCAATAAGAACAGCTGCTAAGCTCCTGCTATAGCAAACACACTGCTGAGGTTTTCAAAACATCTAAACATAGAGAAGCTCCACTATCTTGTCATGCGAAGCCACAAACTGCACTTAACACATCATTACTCAGCAGACAACCCTGCGCGTTAGTGCTGGAGGTAAGAAAGAGAGAGAGAGAGAGACACACACTTCAACAGTTCCCATGACTTCAGCCAGAGGGGATCATAGCTGCTCGTAAATCAGACACTCCATTTCCCACCTTGATCAACCCCCAGTGTCTCATAGCAGAAATAACTGATCACAAAAAATGAATTTAAGATTGTACCAAAAAAAACAGATCAGTGCAAAAGGACTAGATCTAACAATTTCAAGAAAAAAAAAAGATGCGAGTTATTGGGCTTAAGGGTGGAGACCAGGGAGAAGACCACAAATGAATAGGAGAAGAGAGAAAATGTATATCTAAACCATATGCCATGGAGATGGAGTTCATCACTTAATACCTCTATTAGTTTAACTAGTCTGGCACGTAACTCTGTCACAGTCATCTAGAAACTGGAGAATGTGATAATGTCACACAGCAGCTGTTATAAAGACAGTGGATAAAATCAGTCATAATCAAAAATCCTGTGTCTGAATGGAAAAATGAGGACATCAGATCTGGCAAAAGACAGGGTCATTGGATATCAAATTTTCATCAGACAGTTCTCCAAAAATTAAAATTACAATCTAGACTGCGGTTCAAAAGTTTGGGGTCAGTAACATTTCTTAACATTTCTAAAGAAGTCTCTTATGCTTACCAAATCAAATTTGAATATATTTTAAAATGTAATTAATTTCCGTCATGGAAAAGCTGAATATTTATCATTACTCCAGTCTTCAGTGTTACATAATCCTTCAGAAATCATTAGAATATGCTGATTTGGTGCTTGAGAAAATGACTGAAAACAGTTTTTCCAGGATTTGTTTTATGAATAGAAGGGTAGGGATGAGTTTTTGTTTCATTAAAGCTGCAGTTCGCAACTTTTTTTGTGTTAAAAATGTACAAAAATTATATAATGAGAATATACAAAATGAATCCATTTTCCAAATGGTGTTTTTGTCTTATCCTGAATCATTATGGTACACTTATAATAAGTGTTTATATTCTGACTATTTCAGACCGGACTGGTAGGACTCGCCGCAGAGTATCACAGTAACTGCGTGACCCGCCATAGACATACGCAGAGAAAAGTAGCTCCGGCTAGAATGTTCCTCCGCAAGACACGTGCAGTTCTGTTTATTAACCGCTAGAGGGCCAAAAATCGTGGACAGCAGCTTTAAAAAAAAAAAAAAAAAAAAAAAAAAAAAAAAAAACAAGACAAACAGAAATTAAACTTTTCATTTAGCTGATAACAATCAGAAAATAAAGTTTTGGTAATTACATTTGGATAACTAGTTATTGCTGTTCAGGGTGTTGTATAATCGTGCACAGGATGCTTTCATGAAGAGAAAGTTCAGAGAAAGAGGGGCAGCATTTATTTGAATTTTTGTAACAATGTAGAAGTCTTGTTTTTGAACAATTTCATGCATCCTTGCTGAATTAAAGTATTTATATTAAAAAAAAACACCTTACTGACCCCATACTTTGAATGGTAGTGTATGAATTTTTTCCATCCGTAGACCACAAAAGTAGATGTTTGACAATATGTCAAGCTCGAAAAAGCACCATTTAAATGACATAGCCATAGCCAGTTCAAATTTTGTGTTTTATTACAAGTCCCATGACATCTTTACATTACAAACAGATTGAAATTTAAGTTTTAAGTTAAATTCCTGTCTTCACAAAGATTATTAGTGAACAACTACATCATTTGTCCAAACAAATCTTTCATACACCTTCAGAAGGCTTGGAATATAGTGCACAAGTCATATGGAGTACCGGTAATTTTTACAATACTTTTATTGTGCTCCATCACATTTTTTGATCTGTAAGCCTCTGGTCATCATTCAGTTTCCTTGTATGAAAAAGAAGTCAGAACATACTACCAAACATCTCTTTTTGTGGTCTATGGAAAAAAGGAAAACATGCAGGTTTGGAATGACATGAGTAAACGATGAAAGAATTTCCCATTTAAATGAATAAGAAATACTCAAGTCACAGCTCAGATCTTGAGGAGCACTGTTCAACTTTTGCTTGTGAGCTTCTCTACTTTCCTGTATTTTGGACCACAGTTATTGTGAAAATATCAGTGTGGACCAATCAACCTTCAGTATGCATGTGTGAGAGGCCCGACTGTTGAGCAGACCCCAGGATTACTGTGCAGTGCCACGGCCAGGCAGACATTTCCTCGCTTCATTTAACTCCATTATGAAAGCGTGAATTGCTACAAATTTTTTGGGTTTTGACAGAACCCCCTACGACTGCAGCCCCCGCCGGTCCTCACACACACAGCACACCCACCAGCCCCTCATCTAATAGAGCGAGCCAATGCGTGAAAATGTTCCCAAAACAAATGTCTGTCACCCCTCCCCTCCGGCCGCATCGTAGAGAAAGAAAGAGAGGGGAAGAGAGGAGGACTGGCCGCACTCCCCCGATGCGCCCCCCCCAACGTCCACGCCCACCCGTTCCAACTCCCATTTTCCTTTGCATCAGGTGCATTCTACCGTGATATTGTTTTTAAAAGAGATTTGCAGCTTCTGAAATCCTCTCGCACACGGTAACATGAATAAATTACCAATATCAAATCACGCGTTATGTTGTTTTCCTCCTCGCAAGCAAATTCTGCACTTGAGAAATCCCTCACATACACAATTTGATCAAAAGCCATACACAAAACACCAGTTTCATGGCCAATGGCATGCTGGTAGTCAAACAGGTGGGTCAGAGAGCTGAATTAATGAGAGTCTGCTTCATTGAGGGGCTACGGGCTGCAGGATATTGTTGTGCTAAGTCAAAATAAAGCCTCTATTCATGAGCAGCAGTACATGCATATGAGAGAGCGTTTTGGCCTGGTCCTCTGGGTCCTGTGAGTGCCCCTCTCTCCCGCTTCCTTCAATGAGAGAGATTCATTGATTTGCTCATTAGGGATCGAGGACATAGTGTGGAGGGCTCTCTCTTTCTTCTCCTCCTCTGGCTCATTCAGAGCGGTTTGGCGTGGAGGTGTGACTGCCCTCTACCCTCCGCTGCACAATCTGAAAAAGCATGGGGGGTGTGTATGTGTGTGAGAGCAAGATTGTGTGTCCCCACGAGACTCGTCTAGAGGGGCTCTTTCTGTATTTTTCAAGGAATTTTGAAATCAGTGATTCCACCCCCGTCCTCTGTACAAGGTTGGGCAGGAAGGACCCAAAGGGAAAGACAATAAGATAGCACCTCTTTGCTCCTTTACCATGTGTCTACTTGAAAATCCAGCTAAAACTAGCTTAACTGTGCTCTGGAACATGGCAGCTGGTCTAGCGAATCTGGCTGACCTTGGATCAGCAATAATAATAATAATAATAATTTAAAAAAAACACAGCTTTACCACTTTAAACTGGTATTAGTTAATTTTTCCAGTGGGATAGTTGATCAAGATGGCCTGGTATCTGTGGCTACAAACCACCATCAATTATTTATAACAAATCTTCATAAAATATAAAAGGCAACTACATATTTTCAAGAAGAAAAAAAAAATGTATACTGTGCAAGAAAAATATAAAAACGAATATTATTAAAGAGAACAAATCCAAATATCTTTGTATTGCCAATGTTCTGAAGCAAATTATTAAATAATTATTTGGAAAACATTTATATCATTTTATATTTACTTAAAGTTTAAAGGTGATAGAGAGGATTTTTTCGTCGACTGAGAATCCAAAGACTGTTACTGAGTTTTTAAAATGAGCGCATGCGTGTGAACAACCCCCCTCCTTCACAGCTCATTTCAAAGGAACGCCTCCCAAAACTCGTGCACGAGTATTGGAACACGAGTGTTTACCACCGGCATTCGCTGTGTCGTGTTAGTGGATTCATTATGTCGGACTCACCGCAGGTAACTCATAATCTGCAGTTGTTACTCCTGTCTCCTGACAAAAACATTGCATGCGGCGCCAGTGGAGTGTGGAAAGTTACTGGAGAGCGCAGCCGCGCTCATCTCTCACAAGGAACGTCACGGCAGTGATTGACAAGCCAGAGGGCCAATCCGATCGCGTAAACGATTGGCTGATGTTTTTAAGTCCCTACCTCGTGCACAGATTATGTATATTAATGTTATTACTTTCAGTGCACCTAATAAATAGTCTTTTATCAGTTAGTAAAGACAGTTTCAAGTAATATTGCAAAAATGTATAAAACAAAACATCCTCTTTAGCACCTTTAAGGTGAGGGCTGACATTAGAATAAAATAATCACAATAAACTCATGATCTCTGTCTTTTAAAAGTCTGTTAAAAGCAGAATGAAATGGCAATATCAAATTCAATGAATGGGCAAAAATATGTACATATTAAGGGCACATGTTAACTTTGACAGCCCTGAGTATAGACCTTATGCACCAGTGAAACAAGTGTGAAGCCATCTTTAGAATTTTGTGTTTGGGCATTGCTGTTGAAGAGTAACTAGCAAGTGAAGTGGATTAACTTATTGTAGAGTTAACAAAAGTTATCATGAGTATTGTAATGTTTAATGCGGATGACATAAAAAATGTCAATAGACCGGGAAGATTTTAAAATGAGAGGCTCATTCATAAATCCTTAAGATCTTACCTTCATGCTGTGGAAATACAAACCGGAAAACAGAACATAAGGTCTATACATTGAGCAATTGTACCACTACCAATCAAAAGTCCGAACTTTGGTCAGTATTTATTTACTTTTTCAATTTTAATTAATACTTTTATTCAGCACGGACTCATTCAATTGATCAAAAGTGACAGAAAAGACATTATGGTTACAAAACTTTTCCAAATAAATGCTGTCCTCTTGAACTTTCTATCCAAAGAATCCTGAAAGTATCACATTTTCCACAAAAACATTAAGCAGAACAACTGTTTTGAACATTAATAAGAATGCCAAATCAGAATATTAGACTGATTTCTAAAGGATCATGTAAAACTGAAATGTGGAGAAATGAAGAAAATACTAAAAATACTTTTGAACAGTAGTGTAAAACACAAAAAATCTCCAGAAAACCTAAGAAATGCAGGAAAGACAATAAGAACGGCCAATTGAATTGCGAGTGTGAGTGACAGAAGAATGGAAAGAACCAGTTGGGTGTTTTATAATGATGGCACCAGTGAGACTGCCTCCCCTCTCAGGCCTGCAGTCTTTCTCTAAGCCTGCTGCTCTGCCTGAATGAGGCTCTTGTAATTACCTCAGAAATGCTACTTGTCCATCAGCCCTGCCGGTGCCTGCTGAAGAGCTGTCAATCAAGCTCTCAAGAGCCCAGCAGGATAATGACAGCAAGCACAGCAATTTGGTTGTAAGTGGGGCTTTTTGCATGTCTCAAAGCAGCAAATCCAACTAAGTTTCTGAATTTTTTTTCCCCGGTTAATTTTTGCTCATGTTGAAAGAATGCAAGACCACAAACCAGGGACTAAACAAACCAGCATGACAAATGTTTAAGTTAACCCAAACTTATTTGTCTGACAATGCAAGGAAGATCATGTGTGCTACGGTGTGGTTACATATGGAAAAAACTTCTATCTGGGATAATACAAACCATTCGAGTGCTGTGTTCCAAAAACCTAGTGAGCTTCCCTGTTATCTACTGCCTACAAATATAGCTCCCTTCTTAGAAAGAATACTAACTGAAATTAAACCAAGTAACTGAACACTATTCATAAACAGTAACTCTGTGCACCACCTGCATACACTACTGTTCAAAAGTTTGGGGTCTGTAAAAATGTTTTTGTAAAATGTCTCTCAGGCTCATTAAGGTGAATTTATTTGATCAAAAATAGTCAAAACAGTACTATTTTGAAATAAATGCAATCTTCAGTGTCATTCAGAAATCATTCTAAATTCGCTGATTTGGTGCTTAAGAAATGCCTTTTTTCATTTCTTGACCAAAATGAGGACATCTTAAAAGGAAGTACAAAGATTTTGTACTGGAAATGTAGCTATGATGCCTTGAAAAGACGTCTTGGTCATCTCAACAGGTTGAGCCTCTATTAGTTTTGAATTCAGCGGATAGGCAACACCTTGATAAAGTACTACAGCATTTTGGATGGCTAAAAAAAGATAAGATGCACACAAATAACCAAATGTTGAGAAGGCTAAAATGGCCACTAACATCCTTATTTCACTTCCTTGACGTTAAAATCTGGAAAAATTAGATGAAGAAAAGCCTTCACGGACTCGAAGGTAAACCTATTAGGACGACAAATGTATCCCTTTAACCGACCCTTGGGAAGCAAGTGTCTTGAATGTCAGGGCCTTACAAACCGAGGTGTTTTTGGTGTGAGGCAAGGAAACAGTAAAGCTTTGGCCTATTATATTTGAAAAGCCCCTTATGGAGAGGGGGAGTGCATTTTCTGCTCATAACAAAAGATGGGATGAGGAGGAGATACATTCACCTCCAGGAGCAGGGTGCTTTTCAGTTCTCTTGGAGATTCAAAAGCAGAGCTTAAAGAGAAAAGGACAAAAAGGAAAAGTGGCTAGAAGTATTCGGAGGGTGTGTTCGGGTAAGGCCGTTTACTGGACATAGTTGTTCCTGTGCCACCTCTTATGCAAATTAAGAAAAAAGAGAAGGAAGGAGAGGCTTGTTTCTTGATTGATGAGAAAGTGTGAAATGCGATCACAGTCAGAAATGTTTGTGTTCAAGAGGAGCTTTCATTGTGGAACAAAATACATCAACCCCACGGCAAAACCCAGAAGAAAAGTACATGAAAGCCACCCCGCATGACTAGTACCGAAAATGTTTAAAATATCATATTCATTGAGCGATAATTGCTTACAGCTACAGGGCTCCAAGATTCCCACACATTTAATACAGTGAGCTGTAAAAGAAAAGAAAATAATCATCATGACTTCACTACATTTATACATAACTAAGACCACAGCAGCTTCCCACATCTAAACAGCACAGAAGCGTGTAAACAGGAAAAAGCCATGAAATGAGCTGAACTACCTCACAAACCATACCATGCTATATAATTCAGTGAGGGCAGAAGAAAACAATGGTCATCTGATTCATCTCCTTATTCTTGTTCTCACAATCTACAGCAGCACTGGATGCCAACAGAGAGAAATCTAAGGGGCTTTTCAGAGATTTACCACAGCACATAAAACAAAATCAAGATGAAGGGAAAAGGGTCTACGGGTCAAGTGGCACACAAGAGCAAAAGGGCCGAGGGGAAAAAAGATGGATTTTTGAAGTGCTCATGTTTCTGCTGGGATTGTAGCTCATGAATACTGGTGTTGGTCTGTTTCAAATCTTTTTGAAATGTTTCAAAATTTTATGCAAGAATGATAAAATACATAGATAAAGCATCAACTGCACAGCTAATGTGAATGCTTTACTTTTTACTTGGTTGCCTTAGAGATGAAAAAACCTGTGAAGAGAGAAATATGAAATTGCTCAGCAAGTTTATTCCAGCCCAAATCATATTGTGCTAAATGCATACTAGCACAAGGCTAGCATGACCAAAGGTCCATTTCATGTATTCCAAAGACCTTTGACATTAAACAGAGACTTAAAAGGCCTGATGTTGCTTCCAGACCGTTAGTCTACTACTATCTCTTCTTTCAGCTCGAGGAAACCTAAAGCTTGTCCTCAAGGTGTAATGTCTCCTAAACCAAGTGTGTTGCAGATCAAAACGGCCAAACGCCCCTCATGATAAAGCTGGTGCTGATAGCAGCCCTTTAACTTGTCAGGTCAGGTCTCTGAACCGGCTATCAGCACCAGGCCTGGAAACTGTCAAATACCATCAGATGGATGGCCTGTGGGCTTCACATCGACAGACCTCGCATTCCTGGAGACTCTCCACTACCAACATGCATGCAGTGCCAGTTAATTTAATCAAAGAGTGGTCATTCAATCTTCTTGAAAAAGACATTAATGGTTAATGGAATAACAGGCTTGGTGCTTAGTCATCCATTTTGTATGTTTCATGAGTTTGAAACAACATGAGAGAGAAGTAGACAACAATTTTCATTTTTGGGTGAAAATCAACAATTTTATATTGTGTACAGAGTCTTTCTTACCTCAATAATGTACAGCACAATGTTCTTGTAGAAGCAATACAGGATACACTTGGCAACGCGGTTGTAATTCCAAGCACCGTGAACCAGCAGAAGATTCTTCAAGTACTTGAACTGAGAGAGAGAAGGGAGGACAGAGATAAGTTCATTAAGGTCTTTCGTTTACACAAGATCTGCAGTTCCCCGGCCAACACTGAAAGCGGTTTTGGATTTGAAATTAAAGAGACAATCTTATCCATGCTGGGCAACAGGAAGCCTGGAGTTGCAGGGACAAAACCAACACTCTCTCACCCATATTCCTGAGAATTCTAGCAACAATCTGTCATGTAAGACTTTGTTAGTTGTTGAAAAGCAGAGGAAGAGAGAAAAGCTTTTGCAGCTTTACAAAGAAAATACATTTTAAGTATTTTGGGTTACTTCACTAAGGCCCGGTTTCACAGACAGGGCTTAGACTAAGCCAGGATTAGGCCTTAGTTCAATTAGGGTATTTAAGTAGCTTTTATAAATGTTCGTTAGAAAAAAAAACATTACTGGTGTACATCTTGAGACAAAACAATAACACTGGCATATTTTAAAATATGTCAGTGCACGTTGCTTTCAGTTGAAACAGCTCAAACACGCATTTTAGTCTAGGACTAGCCTCGTCTGTGAAACCGGGTGTATGTATTTTATAATAACTGACTTATACTTATATTAAACTGCATAAGTTTCTCAGGTTGGTCAGCTGTCCAATGAGAATTATTATAAATCCGCTCGTCATGAAATCTAACAAACAAATTTACATTCAAATGGTACTTAATCTACTCAGAACGGAACCCAACACCCAAACTGTAGATATAAACAGCCTAAATCATCTGGATTCTGTCAGATTTACTGAATATAAAGTTCTGTTTGTGTTGCTGTCATCGTGTGTTTAACTTTCATCAAGCCAGACAGATGTCTTTTTTCAAACAGTCGATGAGTAGTTCACTCCAGTTTATAATGTTGCTTCATAAACGCTTATATTACAAAAGATTGTGTTGATAAATATATTTACAGAGCATTTCTGCTGAGTTTAGCACACTACATGCCAAAAACAGTCTCAGCACCAAAACACTATTTCACTGGTACAAAGCTGCTTAGTTGGAGAGAGTGAACACCCACAACAATATGCTGGAGGGAAAAAAAAAAAAATCATAAAATTGTGTTTTTTTTTTCTGGTTTTGACATCACGAAATCTGTGCTTTGCTCACCAAATAATCCCCCATAATGCTGATAAAGATGTTTACATGTAGAGCAAAATCAGGTTATTTGGGATAAATCTTTGGGTTTTTTTTGTTAAGCAGTTTATGAAATTAAACCAATAAAAGAACACAACTGACATGATCTTACAAGTTATAAGTTGCAAAGTGTAACGGATATAAGTTTGTGCATGTAAAACACTCACTAATCACTTATTGCAGAAATAAACGCAATATGCAAACAGCTGAACTTGTACAGGTGCTCAAGATTAGTGGCTTACTTGACCTTCCATGACAGAGTAAACAAGTAATGTGTTATATGTAAACATGATCACTATCGATGATCTAGGGATGCCATGTTTTATTTCCTCAAGAGCACCCTGAATGTGACAGCGTTATAAACATCATTCCCGTAAAACAAACAGCTGGGTCACTCCTACGAAGGCAGGAACAGCAGGGTGGGATGTAAGGGGTATGGAGGGCCTTTGAGGGGCACAGGCGTTGTTTGACCTCTGTATGTGAAGAGAGCGAGTTGATGACAGACAGACTACAGTGGAGTCTTAAATTCTGCTGATCTTTGGAGGGCCTAATGTGGGGATGAAGCACAGCAGTGTTCCTAGATACTGATTTATCCATCACATAAACAATATAATCACATCTTCAAAGTGGTCCCCAAACAAAACTAAAGAGCCTGGGTTTAAAACAAATTAATACAGCAGTGATGCAGCACCAGTAGTCTGATATTATTTACATAACTCAGTTAAACCCCTGTAATTCTTAACATATGAAACATTTAGACAAAATATAAGTTTGCTTATATCTTTTTTCGTATAGGATACATCAGGGTTTTTTATGGCTTATATAGGAGAACATTGAACTCACAGAAGAGGATAAAATAGCATATTTTAATTCAGGGGAACAAACTAAGCAAAAATATGCAATTTGGTGCAATTTCTCTTATTAATATGGCCAAAAAATAACATTCAATTCTGACAGCTTGTAACAAATTTTATCTTTATAACAGCATTTCAGAATACTTACATAAAATACTGTATACATATCAGTTGTCACTCTATATCCCCCAGTAATATGTCAGATGAGTTAGTTCACACAAAAATGAAAATAATGTAATTTATAACTCACCCTCATGTCATTCTACACCCTAAGACCTTCGTTAATATTCGGAACACAAATTAAGATATTATTGATGAAATCTGATGGCTTAGTGAGGCCTCTATTAAGAGCAAAGCCACCGAACCTCTCAAGATCCTCTCAAGACTAAAAACATATTTAAAACCATTCATGCGAGTTTGGTGGTTCTACCTTAATATTATAAAGCAACGAGAATACTTTTTGTGTGCCAAAAAACCCAAAATAACGACTTAACAAATCTTTTGTTTCAAATCAGTGATTCAGATCTCCTATCAAATGGCTAAACTGCTGAAATCACGTGACTCCGGCGCTCTCAACCACTGATTCGAAACAAAAGATTCGTAAAGCTTCAAAGCAGTGTTTTGAAATCGGCAATCACTAGATATTGTTGACAAGTCGTTATTTTGTTTTTTTGGCACACAAAAAGTATTCTCGTCGCTTTATTATTTTAAGGTAGAACCACTGTACTCACATGAACTGTTTTTAATGTTTTTAGTACCTTTATGGATCTTGAGAGGTTCAGTGGCTTTCAACGGAGGCCTCACTGAGCCATCAGATTTCATCAAAAATATCTTAATTTGTGTCCGAAGATGAATGAAGGTCTTAGGGGTGCAGAATGACATGTAATTAATGTAAGTAATTAATGACAGAATTTTCATTTTTGGGTGAACTGATCCTTTAATATTTAAATGCTTAGTTTTCTTAGTATTTTGCTCAAGCTGTGTAGATATGTAGTTTTATATTTTATTTTTATTAAATTAAATTATAATATTTTTTATTTATTGTACACACAATAGTAGTAGTAGTAGTAGTAAATAGACCACAATGTACTGTATGTTTAAGATCTTAATCTAGTTTAACAATTGATGAGAAACAGCATTGTGAAAAGCCTTACAGTGCAAAACAACACTGGATTTAAGATGATGCATGGATACTTGCTGACAGTAGTGTACATAAAAGTTTGACGTCTGATCCAGCACATATGAGCCATTTTGCTGGAAGGCAGTTCAGGCGACTTTCTATGAACCTACCCGCATTCCCCACCACCTCCGCCCACCTCTACCTACAATACGATGAGGGCACTTAAGAAAAGACAAGATGCTTTCTTGAGTAATCCGATGCATGAGGCCAGTGAATGGACGGCTTGGGGCAGTATAGAAAAACAAGTGTTAGGAGGGATATTTCCACGAACTGCACAAAACAATGTGAGACGAGGGAAAGAGATAGAGAGCAATGTTGACAGCGATCCGCGACACTTGAGCTCTTCTTTTGGTAAACGCACAAATGAAGATCATGCTGTATCAAAATCTGTGAATTACAAAACATCTGTTTAATTAAGTTTACATAAGGAGGACAGGTCTCGTTTCACTGAGAACACTCCAGCTATGTAAACTGACCTGACCGACCTGTTTTGCTATATCAGACTGCAGAATCTATAAGCCACAGGTTTTAACCTTTCAACCTAGATACATAATCTAGAACCGGATTCATTTTCTGGGAGTCGCACTGTAGTGACACGAGACAGAAGTATTAGTTTACATAGGGAACTGATAATGGCTTCAGTTATAGAAGCATTTAGAATTTTTTTTCTTAATTTTTTAGTAACTTAAAATCATTGTCATTTTTGGCAGTAAGTTATTTAATTTACTCACTCTTATTCTTTCTTCCTGCAGACATGTGTAATTTGATGGTTTCTCACCTGTGCAATAGAGTAGTCAGATGAGTTGGCAGCCTGCAGTCCTTCATTTCCAGAGATGCCAACACCCACATGGGCGGTCTGGATCATGCCCACATCATTGGCTCCATCGCCAATGGCCAGAGTGATCACTTTCACCTGTTTCTTCACCATCTCAACCACCTCAGACTTCTGCAGAGGCGAAACCCTGGAAAAAAAACAAAAACACAGTTTGACTACAAGTAATCTTTGCTCTAATGCGGACCATTGCTGAAACGTTCGTTTTAACATTTCTCAATGGCTGAAATTGATATTTTATATATTTTCACAAGGAAAAAGATTAGAGATTTATAGCATAACTGCATTTTTGCAATGGTGCCTTTACAGAGGGATCTGAGGCAATTTTTCTTGTCGCCAATTATTAGTGCTGACAACCATTTGATTTCTTGGCCGTGTGTTGTGACCTTAACAGCTGTGGTCACATCTCGACTTCATATGATGAATTTGTCTCTTCAAAAAGAGAGGTTAAAAGAGGGCTGCAAACTCTCACACTAAAATTCACTGTTCAAATAGTAAATTAAAATGACTGGCACTTGAAAGAATCGCTTCTGGTTACCATTTAGAAACATTCCCATCATTGTCTTTTGAAAGAAAAATGCAACCCTTTTTTGTCTTAAAAAAAAGAAAGAAAGAACTGTTTTCTATTTGAATATATATATTTATTCTAGCGATAGCAAAGCTGAATTTTCATCAGCCATTAGTGTCACATGAGTCATCAGAACAATCATAAACAGTTAAACAGTTGTGCTGCTTAATATTTGGGTAGGAACCATGACACATTTTCAGAATGTTTAGGATTCTTTGATGAATAGAAAGTTCAAAAGAACAGTATTTATTTGAAATAGAAATGTAAAAGTAAAGTCTTCACTTGCACTTTCAATGAATTTAATGGATTTTTGCTGAATAATGCTGATTTGGCCAACTCATTCCAATTGACGTGGTTACATGTGACTTTTTCATTCCGATTGTACTACCAGTCCGATTACAATCGGATTATTAGGGTCCATGTAAACGCAGCTAGTGATTCAGTCAAAAAACAAAACAAAAAAACAAATTCACTCTAAGGAACAATTGACTCTCAAATTGAACATTTCTATAGCCTTTCTAAGTTTTACACAAGTTCTGTACATGAGTAATTTCCAGCTTAAATATTTTAGAGAAACCAGAAAACAAGAAAAATGTCAATTTACTATAGAAAGTTACATGACTTTTCCAGAACTTGAGAAAAGTTGGATATTTCTAGGATTTCTTGAGTGTGGGAAAACTGACTGTCTATAATATTTAGAAACAGATGAATTCACACCTTAAAGATGCCCAAACTGGGCTAATCTGCATTTCACATGATGGTGACCTGAGCCCAGAATTCCTGACCTTTAAAAAACATATACAAACTCTAGCAGCGCATTACAGCACTGCATCATCCGTGTCAGCAAATTAAATTAAGGTCTCGCTTTTGGCTAGAAAAGCTCCTCAGGGGTTTAACCCTGGCTTAACGTTCCCAGGTCATCTTATAAGCAATGAATGTAGAGTGATGTAAGGCTCTCCAGTGAACCGGAGATTGCTGCCGATATAGCAGGAGACCTCTAGAGTCAGTTTATTCATCTACAGGCACAAATCTGTTCTCCACAGGACACCGTGTGGCTGTTCGTATATGTGTGTGTAGTTAGCGAAAGCAGAGCGGATAGATTACATCAACCATTGCATAATGGCTGTGGCACCTGTGGTGTGCGTTGTTTCTGGAAATTGACACTGATTTTTGGCAGTTCCTTGTCACGCTCAATTGGTTACTCATATGTTTCTTTCTCTGTGTAGCGTTTTTTTGGAATGGTTCATTCTAGTCTGCTAACACACAGTTTAACTTTGTGAATATCTGACAGACATTCTGACTACAATCTACTATTATAAAAAATAACACTCATTAGTAAATTGCTGCTTTGAGAGGTAGAATAATTATGTTTATTGGGAAGGTTGTGACCTAAAGGGAAGGTAATTTGTTTCTTAAACAGCACAGCGCCATTTCCTTGTAACTGTCTGCCAGTCACTTGATGTTTTTGTAAGATCAGAAAAATGGCCAGTGATGGCGTCAGTTCCCTGGAGGGCAAAAAGGGTAAGATATTTACACCCACCTGTGAAACAGTTAAAAATTTAAACAGGTAAAAATTTAAGCAGAACACGACAGTATAACTTCCTGTGTATTTTGGTTCAACAATGGAAGCACATTTAAAACAGCATCAGATTACAGTGAAAATGTATTGTAATAATTGGACTCTTTCATTATAAAAATACATGTATAAAAAAAAAAATCCTAAGCATAATTTCTCAATTTTCCCCTCTATTTAGACCCTGGAAAAAAGACCTCTTGCATTTGTAGCAATTGTTAAACTAGAAAAAGTCTTTAATTACTAGGGTTCAAACTTTTTGATGCAAAAGACCATCAAATACGATGATGCCCTTGTGACGGACCTGCTTCATAAAATATAAAGGGAGCTTGACATTTTCATACTGAAAAATATTAAGCGTTATATTTTAAAAAGACTTTTGTGTCCAAAATTAAATGATTAACTTTTTTTTTTGTCACTTAAACCAAAAGAAGCTGAAATATTATCTGGATAATAATTACTTTCAAGTACCCAGTTACGTATTTTTTGCCCAATATTAAAATATAAGATCATTTTTTTCTCTCAAATTTTTTCATGGACGCACTTTATGGCCCCCATTTTGAAAACCCCTGTCTCAATGGATCTTTAAAATTAGTTGTAAGCGTTTATGTTACTGTTAGTAAACTATTGTAGCTGATTTTCCACAAATTCTCCAAGTACAGTTACGTACCTGCAGCATATCACAGCCTTGCAGGAAAGAGCCAAATCCAGGAAATACTGGCGTGCCCCGAAAGTGAGGGCGTACTTCAGCGTCTTTCCATCTATGATGAGAGCGAAGTCGTTTTCCTTGTGCAGAGCATCTCCCAGAATGCCGCAGTGATGGCTGAGGGTCTCCCTGGTACCCTGCACACAAACATGTACGGAATAACATATTATATTGATAAACATTTCATGTGAAATGACATTATTACAATTGTATAACTGACTAAATCAGCTGGTATGTAAATATTTCTCTGAAAACCATGCGACTCAAAAGAATGAATTCATTATGAAAAGGATTTGTAATGCAATAAATCATAAAACTGTTCAGAGATGTCTGATGAGACACCACGCATGTACACTGGGATAATTTCCCCCTTTTCCTTCAATGCCAATGTAATCAGTCCCAATAATAACATGGGATTTTGCATGCAGAGTACCAGACACTTTTGCACATGGGGTTTACGTCTGTTTATCGTCAATGCACAGGGCATCAAAGTGAGAACACACATATGGCACGCTTCATTACACAGAAAGAGCAAAGCCAAAGCTGGGTGTGATGGTTCGTTTGTTAGAACAAGGCCTTTCAATGGCCATGACCAGGAAACACAACAGCATGGGAATTTACCCCAAGCACTAGCAAAGCTGCAGACCTCCCTCTGCTCGCTCTCTCGTTTTATTAAAGCAATCGAAGAGAGTATACGTCTGGGTTTATGGGTTATTTTAAAGGAATGTCCTGTTCCAGCTGCATGGGCTCAAATCGGAAGCCAGGAATATTTCTGTGTGTTGATTAAACCTGGAAGATCTTAATCAACACTGACTGGGCCAAAGAAAAATTGGGAACTTTGACTTGACTTGACTGTTGTTTTATACTCGGTTTTAATAGCGAAAATTGTACTTTCAGCAGAAAATATACCTCGTAGTAAGAAGCTGTTATTGTAAGGGTTCGGGATGTGTGGGAGGACACTTCTTTGTTTGGATTAGGTATGCTGCTGTACTCCATATAAATCTCCCATAAAAATCACACAGCTCCTGCCTCTCATGTGCTGGAATGATAGATGATAGGGCACTCATAAAATAATCCAAAATCTGGGAGTAGAGGAAACAATTCATATGGATCACATTTTTGCACACAACTACTAAAAAGTGTTTTCCCCTATATCACTGTATCCAGTGCAGACAGCATCACTTTTTATAATGGGTTCTACTTGCTTTTGTCATGTAGCGCCGCTTGCTTTTGTTGTAGACATGGTGCAAGAGTCAATGTGAATCATTACACCAGAAATTCATCTTTCCTCAAAGAAGCTGGTCCCTGAGCATTGTGGGTAAACAAATTTAGGCACGTCTCTATCTGCAGCTCCTGTTCCACAGCTGTCCAACATGTTTTTTGCTTCACATTTCAACTCGGTGAAGACCATGAAACAAACAAGCCCTTCTGTATTCGATGGATAAAATAACAAATAATAACGACAGACGTGAACTCAAAAATATTTAAAATGTCTTACAAATAGCCTGGGATGTCAGAGTTAAGGCCTTTTATGTTTAGTTTTCTCTTTTAGGTCAACTACTCTCATAGTGGAGAAAAAGTCTGAAGAGAATCTAAACTTTAGTTAAAGTTAGTTAAACTGTTGGCATTTTTTAAACCTAGCTATCTAAATGACATCAAATTTGGCTTAATGACACCGACATTTGAAGTTAACTCTATCATCTCCTTAAGTACGCAGTAGAAATGCAAAGTAAATCTGACACTAAACATTCAAAACACTAAAAACTACAATAGTGAAAGATTGAGATATACTGCTGCTTTTAAATAAATACTAAATAAACAGCTGTTTTTGACAAAGATCTAAACCTTATATTAGGCAGAAACTAAATATCCGAGTTAAATACCCACTAACAGCCGATACATGATAAAACAAGACAAAAAGAGAATGTGAGAGAAGGTGTCTGCCATTTTCAGGGTCCGGTTGGGTTCATAACCCAAGCAGGGAGACCCCATTGTAGTTGTCAAATATTAAAAAGCTTCAATGAAGACCAATGCTGATGATCGCTTCTGAATTTGAGAGAAACTGTGTGTGCATGTGTGTTGAAGAGGGCAGATGCCTAAGGGTAGTGAGATTACACCTCAGGGACCAATCAGCATTCCCCTGGCATAACAAGACTCTGAAACCTAAGCTCAAAGGAAATATTTAGAGAAAGAAGCCAAGGTTTTAGAGAAAGAGAGAGAGAGAGAAGCCTCAGGTTTCAGAGAACAAGAGAGAAGTGCAGCTGTAAGAGCTTCTCTAATATGTGGAGCCCATTCTGTAGGTGTCCTCATGTGGGTTATATAAATAAGTCTCCAAAAGTAAAAGATCAGATGATGAGATGGCTTATGAAGACTAATGAGAGGACAATG
The DNA here is from genome assembly GCF_018812025.1 of Megalobrama amblycephala. Lineage (NCBI taxonomy): Eukaryota > Metazoa > Chordata > Actinopteri > Cypriniformes > Xenocyprididae > Megalobrama > Megalobrama amblycephala. The sequence continues at coordinate 17,313,696 of NC_063066.1, read as the reverse complement.
TCTCCATTTCCTCACAAGTCATCGCCATTTCCCAGTCTCCACTTAGGAAGCTCGGCTTAAACAGGACTCTGTGTTATGGCTGTGCGAGCAAACCAGATTCTGATGACTCAAGAGTGTTTGCTTTGCAAGTGGGCAGAAGGCATCAGAGGGATATACAGTACATCAGCGCTTTCACACACTGCCAAGATCCAGCAGATAACGGCTGGTTTAGACGCTTTAATAAACCTTTTACCGAGATGCCTGAACTCAAGCATGTGATTTCGGACATTATAAACAAAGAGCGGAAGGACATATAGGCCGAGTTACATGTGTCATGCAATGAAGTAATGACAGATAGAAGACTGCAAGTGCATACATACACTCACATGTGTATATAAATATGCCTAGACAGACAGCCACTTGCGCACTACTGCCTGACAGAATCGACTGTTCAGCTTTGGAAGAGAAAGAATACGGATGTAATATTTTGTTGATTTTAACAAGAAATATGTCAGATTCTTTACAAGTAACGCTTATCAAAAAAGACTAACAGATTCAAGAATCTAAATGGCAGAAACTGCTCATCAGGGTAATGAATTTGCTACAGAAGCCCAAAGAGGTCATGCATGTTTTTTGTGTGTATTGTTTTGTCATGATCAAGACTTATTCATATATATTGCAGGGATGGGCAACTTCAGTCCTGGAGGGCCGCTGTCCTGCAGAGTTTAGCTCCAAGACTCCAACCCTAATCAAACACATCTAAACAAGCTAATCAATGTCATCAGGTTTACTAGAAAGCTACAGGCAGGTGATTTTTTTAATCAGGGTTGGAGGCTTGGAGCTAAAATCTGCAGGACAGTGACCCTCCAGTACCAAAGTTGCCCACCCTTGATAAACTGAATTTGGAAGTTATACATCAATAACAAAGAATTATAAATGCCTATAAAGGGCTTTTGTTACCTGCAGATCAAGAAAAAGAAAAGATAAAAAAAGATAAAACAAGTTTTACATTGACATCTTAAGAAAAGAAAACCTTATGTCAAAGTGGGTGCACGAAAGATCAGCAAAAAAAAAAAGAAAAAAAAAGAAAGAAAGAAAAAAGAACAAAAAGAAACCAGCCACTGCAACAGCATTCAAGTGCCTGAATATAGCGGTTGGTGTTCTGCCTTTATAAAGTGGCACCTAACGCAAAGTTATGTTCTGATCTATTATTCTCCCTTACCGTTATATTTTTCACTGATTCAACGACATTACAAGTGATACTATTGCAGGTGTTTTTCATTGCATGCTTTTCAATTTAATTTTTTTCCCCCATGTTTATCATTTTTAGTGAAATTATTTGGTATTCAGAGGTGTGTGAGGGGAGCGGGGGGCAGAGTTTTTAAATGGTTTAATAGGGGGCGTGACTAAAAAAAGTTTTAGATGCACTGCCTTATGTCAAGATCACAAGGAAATTAAACTGAGATATTGAGAAACCACCCAAAAATTAAAATCAAGATAAATCAAAATATTAAATCAAAAAACGAATTTGAGATTGAGAAAAGAACTTTGTTGTGATAACAAGAAAACTGTCAACTGTCAAAAAAAACAACAAAATTGTGATCAACAAAACTTTGAGCACAAGAAAAATTTTGTTGAGATAAACTTTTTAAATTTGAGATTAACTTTTTTTTACGAGATCACAAGAAAATTAAATCGAGATCATGAGAAAACAACTTAAGAATTAAAGGGATAGTTCACCCAAAAATGAAACTTTGATGTTTATCTGCTTACCCCCAGCGCATCCAAGATGTAGGTGTCTTTGTTTGAATGATGATTTTTAACTCCAACCGTTGCCGTCTGTCAGTGGTATAATGCAAGTCAGCGGGAACTTGGACTATAAGAGTAAATAAAACACGACAGACAAATCCAGATTAAACCCTGCGGCTCGTGACGACACATTGATGTCTTAAGACACGAAACCGAACAGTATTTATATCATTTTTTACCTCTAATACACCACTATGTCCAACGGCATTCATCACTCGATTCGTTTGGTCTGATCGCGCTCTGACAGCGGCAGTGATGTCTCGCGCATATATTTCAATGAGAGCGAGACATCACTGTCGTTGTCAGAGCGCGATCAGACCAAACAAATCGAGTGATGAATGCCGTTGGACATGGTGTATTAGAGGTAAAAAATGATATAAATACTGTTCGGTTTCTCGCACAAACCGATCGTTTCTTTTCATAGGACATCAATGTGTCGTCACGAGCCGCAGGGTTTAATCTGGATTTGTCTATGCAAGTTTTATTTACTCTTATAGTAGAAGTTCCCATCCACTAGCATTATTTGACTGACAGACGGCAGCGGTTGCAGTTAAAAATCATCATTTGTGTTCTACTGAAGAAACAAAGACACCTACATCTTGGATGCTCTGGGGGTAAGCAGATAAACATCAAATTTTCATTTTTGGGTGAACTATCCCTTTAATGAAAATCAAATTGTGATAATGACAATAAATAATTCTGCAAGCACAAATTCGGTGTGGGCCCATCTACAGTAAGCAACTTGTGACCTTCAGCGATTACATCCTGTGAACGCACCTGTAGAGGAGGAGTAAATAACAATCATGAAACTAAATTACGACTGTACTGGTCCATGAAACTCACTAACATTATAAATGGACTTCAAGGGGAAAAAATTAAATGCTACAAAGGCAAGAAAATGGTTCTTTTAAATTAAAAGACGCGCTCTGTGCTTTGTAGTATCTCTATTTTCAGCCCCGTTTTTTCCCCTCCTTTGAACTCTTCTACAATCTCTCCATTCTGTCGGCTTATCTGCACACTATAGCTCTCTTTCATCTGCGAGCAGCAGACGGGACTGCGGTCTGCCGCATATTTAATGTGATTATTGAGTTACTGTTCTTTGACCCATCCCAAAGTGCCTTGCATTTTCCTCCACTGACATAATGAACCCCCTCTTACGTCCGGTGAAGACCTCAACCCCTCTCTCCAGGCCGGATGAGTGGGCTCCTTCATCCATCTTGTTTTTCTTAATATGTTAAATCTGTTAAACGCAAAAACAAGAGAAGGACCAAGGGGAAGGGAGGTGGACTGTTTTCTCCTGCAATGTGAGAGCACAGCAAATCCCACCACTGCCGGACCTCTGAGCGCTCCGAGAATTCCTCCTTGTTTTCTTTTCGTGTGTTGTATAAGCATGTGCATATGCATGGGAGACCAGGCGCTGACATTTCAAATGGTGGCTGTCTGCTTTATGGAGCACACCTCTTATTTCTCTCCCCTTTTTCTTTTGCTCCATCTATCACGATAAACGGCCGTTTGACAGACCGAGAGCCGTCCGTCATCGCCTAAACCCCACCCCCCTCGCAGCGGGACTGGGCCCACCCGATCAGGGGTTACGTTGCATGTGCGCAAGCTGCGTGAAATGGTTTCTAGAGCCCTTAACTTCCACAGACAACAGACAAGACCCTCCCTGCAGGGGCCGGGTGACCTGTAGGGTGTATGTGTGCTCGTTTCAAATGGTTTCCTTCTTTTAAAGCGGATGGCTTTCGGTTTCATAGTCAACAGAATAGATTCTCCCATCAGGGAGTTACTGGCCTGTACCGCGTGCATGTGTGTGTATATGAAAGAAGGTCCCAAACCTCTGTTTTAAGTACACGGCCCCTTCCCGTCTTTTAAACGGCTCCATGCGGTGCAACCACAACCCTCTCTTTCCTATAAGCTCCATTTGAACAACATATACAGCGGGTTCCCAAAGTCTATGACCATACTTCAAAATATATTATTTAGAATGTCGAACATTTTAAAGCAAAGAAATGTTATGACGTAAAATGAACATTTTAAAGATTCTGCACTATTTCTAGGCCAATCAAAATGTTGTTCTTGCTTACAATGGACATCAAAATGATCTTTGGATCATCTCAAATCATGATGGAGAATATAATTTGTAATTTTTTTTTTTTTTTTAATATTTGCTATTGTTCAAAAGTTTGGAGTCAGTAAGATTTGTTTTTGAATAGTTTTTGAAAGTCTCTTTTGCTTACCAAGGCTGCATTTATTTGTTTAAAACTAAAAGGAAACAGTGATATTGTGAAATATTTTTACAATTTACAATAATGGTTTTCTATTTTAATATACCATCTATATGGTACATCTATATACCATCAGCCATTAATCCAGTCTTCCATGTCCCATAATTCTTCAGAAATCATTCTAATATGCTGATTTGGTGCTCATGAATCATTTCCTTTTATTATCCATGTTGTATTATCAATATTGACAACAGCTCTGCTGCTTAATATTTTTGTGAAAACCGTGATACTATTTTTCAGGAATCTTTACAATCACATCTGATAAATTTCAATAAAATTATTAGTTTCTTAAAAAAAAAAAAAAAAATACTGACCAAACTTTAGAACAAAGTCTAATATAAAACAAACTATAATATTTATAGTAAAATAACTTGCATTTTTCCAATTAAAATTATACAAATGCAAAAAAAAAAAAAAAAAAAAAAGAAAAGAAAAGAAAAGAAAAAAGAAGCATTTTCAGTAGTGCTCCAGACTTTTGGGCCCCACTGTATCACATTATTCCTTTCTTTCAGAGAAAAAGCGACAGAGAGCAAAGACAGAAACCGGAGGGGAATGCTTTGGATGAAAACCCAAAACAAAATCTATAACTGTTCTGGAAGAGAGTCGCACTGGGAATTATGTCACATGCTTTGATGTGCGGGGGGGCCCTGAAGTGATCCGTCAGCTGCCGTGTCTTTTCATCTCTTCTCAGAGCTTGCGTTATAAATGGTGACATGTAACTGGTTTTTCAAATAAACATACACCTCCGTCTCAATACTCACATCCAGGGTGTCCTCGTTTATCACCAGCAGGCCCATGTTCTTCGTGAGCAGTTTGCAGGAGTGTCCTTCAAGACAAAAAAAAAAAGAAAACTCATTACTTAAACCTCTCACTAAGCCTGAAAACATATGGTATGTTTGCGGGGAAAAAAACACCTCACTTGGCATTCGAACAAATGACAAATGGTTCGCCGCAACGTAGTATTTTAGCAATAAATCAACATTACAAAGATATGTATGTGATGTGTAACCACAGCAACGGATGAAAGAAGTGACTAATTGAGGAGTGAAAAGCACATATCGTGATTAAAGTTTACAGCAGACCTGAGTTTAAGACTCCCACATTGCATTGGTTTTAACATGCCTCTTCGCTGTTCGTATGAGATCACAACTGGAAGGCTGACAGCGGGCTCTCTCGGCCCGATAAAAAAGCACGGCATCCCATCATCCATCAGAAAGTGTCTAAACAACATAAAGGGCGGAACATGACGACTTGTGGTTTAATAGGTTACTGACACCTCAGTATTTGGGGTGGATGTCCAAGGCGAACAGTTGATGTGTGTGTGTGTGTGTGTGTGTGTGTGTGTGTGTGTGTGTGTGTGTGTGTGTGTGTGTGTGTGTGTGTGTGTGTGTGCGCTTTTAGATGGTAAGAATCACTAGAACACTAGTGTTAAATAAGAGTTACTGTAAAAGACAAGAATAGTCCAAAAGCAGTAGTAGTAAATTGCATTAAGAAATTATGTATCGGATAGACCTGATATCTACTGCCTACCAAGACTACTGACTGACATATAGCAATAATGACTTAATCTTGGAAGCATCAATAAGACTGGGTTAGAAATTATAAATAAATCCATCAATGTTGTCGCTGTCATGGACTTTACACCATAACATTATACCAGTCAAATTTCCCAATTTTCATGTTTTTTTTTTTTTATTTCAAAATAAATAAATATTCAAAATCATAATTTAAAAAAAAAAAAAAAAAACCATTTGGGTGTTTGCAAACAGCAATGACAGTTTTTTTTTGTAGGCGGAGCCTACCTGGTGGCAGAAAATGACAGTTCTGCAGTAGCAGTCTATGGAAGCCATGCAATAAAAGAACAAAAAAGGAAATTTCGGGTTTATATCTCACAACTCTGATAAGAAAAATGTGAATTGTGACATATAAACTTGTTATTCTGTCTTTTTTTCCTCGGAATTGAGTCTATATCCCAGAATTGTGATACAAACTCACAATTGCGGGAAAAAATTCAGAGTTGTGAGTTAAAAATGTTATGTTTAAATGTTATCTATGCGAACTAACCCTTTAAAGGATTAGTCCACTTTTAAATACACTTTTCCTGATAAATTTACTCACCCCCATGTCATACAAGATGTTCATGTCTTTCTTTCGTCAGTCGAAAAGAAATGAAGGTTTTTGAGGAAAACATTCCAGGATTTTTCTCCTTACAGTGGATTTCAATGGCTACCAACAGATTGAAGGTCAAAATTACAGTTTCAGTGCAGCTTCAAGGGCTTTAAACGATACCAGATGAGTAATAAGGGTCTTATCTAGTGAATCGATCGGTCATTTTCGAAAAAAATACAACCGTTTATGCTTTATAAACAAAATATTGCCTTGAACGTACTTTCCGCTTCCGCATTCTTCATAACGCTTATGCTGAATGTTCTACGCCTTCCCTATTCTACTTACGGAACGAACGCGCCGCCAGTTTCGTTTTTTTCCGTAACTTGAATAGGGAAGGCGTAGGACATTCAGCGTAAGCGTTATGAAGAATGTGGAAGCGGAAAGTACGTTCAAGGCGATATTTTGTTTATAAAGCATAAACGGTTGTATTTTTTTCGAAAATGACCGATCGTTTCGCTAGATAAGACCCTTATTACTCATCTGGTATCGTTTAAAGCCCTTGAAGCTGCACTGAAACTGTAATTTTGACCTTCAACCTGTTGGTAGCCATTGAAATCCACTGTAAGGAGAATAATCGTGGAATGTTTTCCTCAAAAACCTTCATTTCTTTTCGACTGACGAAAGAAAGACATGAACATCTTGTATGACATGGGGGTGAGTAAATTTATCAGGAAAAGTGTATTTAAAAGTGGACTAATCCTTTAATGGCTTGCAACCATAAACATCTGTGTTTAGCTTCAAAGGCCGTCTTGAACGATGGTATTCTATAAAAACGAAGACTATCTTTTTTGCATTCCGATTCTGACATCCAAAGGCACAACAAAACATTTTTATAGTCAACATGGATTTTGCCTGTTTTCCTCAGTGATGTAACTGTGGTGTCTACTCTCAAAAGGTCTATGTACACATCAACTTTACTCATTAAATGTAATAAGAATGTTAGTTAGTATAAGAGATAATAATTTACACCATTAAACGTAAAGCATGTAAGCCACTAGTAGTGACACCGAAACCAAAACAAGTTTCCCAAACAAGGTAACAAATTCAAGCCTTATAAGTTGGACCATTTGGAAACTCAACCTATGAATAGTTGCCTTGTATCTAACTTTGGACATTTCAACAGAAAAAAAAAAAAGAAAAAAGAAAAAAGATGACACACTTCAGCCTTAAGGAAATGTGACAGCGCCATTACAAAACTGTGACCAAATTCAACAAGAGTATGAATGAGTATGTATTTGTGTGCTGCTGTCCTGCCCTGTCATTCCTGTTGAAACTGTTTCTGTTGATTTCAAACTTGCATATTCACCAAAATTTCCTGTGTGGAAAATGGATTTGGTTTCCTGACAGTTACCCAAACTTTGACATATTTCCGCAGCTTCATTCTGACCGCTGGCAGTCTAATGTCACCTCATCCCTCTCCAACCCGGTTAAACTAAAACACCCTCGGTAGAAACGATAGATTTTACATTGTGACACCTGCATGATGCAGCACAATTCTGTATGAATCTGGAAAGGAGGCATTGAGGTTACACTCAGCGGTTGCATTGGCTCCGTGCTGCTGCAGGGTGGGTTTTCATTCAGTCTGTTGGCAGTGGCTGTGGGTTAGAAGAGGGCATGTTGAGTTGTTTGCGTTGGCCGCATGCTGTTTGTTTGGGCTTTAATCTCTGAGGCTTTGCACTGGCACCCAGTGGCCAGGAGCAACAGCCCAGCGGTAGCAGCACAGTGTGGATAGCTCGCATGTCCTCGCTCCAACTCTCTGCTTAATGGCCTGATACATTAATAAGGCCGTCAGAAGGCTAGCGTGGAGAGAAGAACTGAAGCCGTTTCATGTACTCTGTGCGAGAGGTGGCCAAACAGCTCTAAGTGCCCGCTAACCCAAGATTAAACTGTGCTTGACTTCACAGTGCTGGGGTTCACTTCACTTCTGATAGTTTTTCATATGTTTCTGGAGAGTGCAAGTGTGGGAAATGGAGAAACCTTATATTTTTAAACACGCTGTGGCATTAACATATGGATTTATGTTTGAAAGCGATCAAAGAGGTTAATTAGTCTCCTATACATCACTAAAAAAGAGAGCAAAATAACAGTCCTAAAATATAAAATGTCATAGTAATCTAGTGCAGGTTTTAAATTGGGATCTAGTTTCTTGAGAAATTGAGGGAAAAAAACAATGCATTTTAAAGGGCCTCATTCATGAAACTTTAGCGAATATATGAGTTAATTTGCGCACAAAAAGGGACCTTCCCGAAAACTCGACACCAGATTCACAAGCGCTTCGTAAACATCTGATTTGATAGTTAAACGTGCATGTTAATGAATTTCAATCATTCATAAATAGAGCGCGCATGCACGATCATTCACAATTAGCATAATCCCAGGCTATGAATTACAACTATGTAAATTACGTTTCCAGGAACACTGTGGAATCTTCTGGACTTCCTTCTCAGGTTTGGCTCCAGTATATTGCATGACTGCTAAAGAAACTAATTGACCATATGCCTAACAATAAGTAATCAGTTAACGTGTGTCCACCAAAGAGTTTTTAGCCAGCTAAAAAATACCAGGCTCTCTTCTGAAATTGACCAGCTGGTGATGTTAGAGCACGCTTTGGAGTCGCAGCATTTTCCAGCTGAGATGCTTTGGTTCCTGTGATAAGTAATATGCTTAATAATGTGTTACTAGCATTTCATTTTGAAGGCTATTACTGATTATGAAAATGCAGTAACCAGCAATATTAACTTCTCCATTGTTGTTCAGTCATTGTACAAGGTACAACGAGGTTGGTTGGTCAGTGTAGTATTTGTCCAGTCCTCCTCCGCTTTGATTGGACGGCTGGGTAAAAAGTGAGAGTGACGAGCGCTGCACTTTACCCAAAGTAGCTACAAAAACACAACGAAACAAAAAACAGGGCAAACGAACTTGTGAAATATTATTATGATACATAGTGCATCAAAATGCAGTGGCATCAGTTTGCCTAAAAGAACACAGAAGATTCAAATGTTTATACGAATATTTTTATGAATCCGAAAATTTACATCAGAACGGTTTTTACGAACGATTTACACAAAAATTCATTCTGCTCATGTTTCATGAATGAGGATACTATATGCACTATATTTGCTTATGTATTTTTAGATTTACTTTATGGGTCCATGAGAAATTGAGAAAAATGTATAATAATAATTAATAAATATTAATATTTATTTTTAAGACTGTCAAAGTTAATGTGTGCATATCAAATGAAATGTCTAATGTACTTTTCATTAACATTCAACAATTTTTAAATTTAACTTTATTAAAAAAATAGTCAAGATAATAAATTTTTTATATTTTCCAGATATTTTATCAATTTGCTTTACTATAATATTAGAATACAATTTTACATTTGTAATATTTAAATATAAAATATTTATTAAATATTTTTCTCATTTAAATGCTTAATATTTTCTCACACATGGGTCGTTTTGTATAAAATTCTAGAAATACCAAGTTTGAAAATTGCTGGTCTAGTCCATTTGTCCACATCACCTCAGACACCTTTTAACAACGCTGGCAAAGGATTCTGGGAACCTATACTAACTTGTCATCCTCCAATTTCTCCAAATGATAAATTACAAAAATGCAAAAAAATACAAAGTAAACACAGACATGGGCGTCTTTATTTTACAGTGCATGCCGGCCAAGCATAGGTCCAGTAAAAATCCCTTCCTCTCCGAGCGTGTACGCTTTCAAGCCGCGGCACAGCTGGCCCGTGGGCACAATGGGCTGATTCAGGATCAGTGTTGGTAGGTGGCCACAGACTGCTCTCTGTTAGGATCTGTTTTTCTGACTGTAGCATTTAACGTGAGGCCTGTTCAAAAGCCACATTGGTAGTCGTGCAGCTGTCGGGCTAATACGAGATGCCACATCACAGGCAAATAGGAGGGGGGACCGTAGCCTGTTTTGAAAGCTGGTGGTGGTTGCAGGGACAGACTAGTGCAGGACGGGTCGAGGACACATGCGTTGCGTCAGCTTTCGGATGAGGAAAGAAACCAAACACCTTGTACCTGTGAGACAGCCGGTCAGGAAGGACTATGTTTGTTTGAGTGTAAGAGCGAGAGAGGTCTGGGGATCATGTATATTTCTGATCCTTTAAATTAGGGAGAAAAATGCTGACTGGTTAATGTCAAAATATAAGAAAAAAAACTGATACACTTCGTCTGTAAGAACTAAAGAGAACTAAAATAAGAAAAATAAAGCCTGCACGTGGCGAACATAGTCTTATAGGACGCTATGATGCTTGAAGCTATCTGTATATATCAGAAGTGTACAGTCCATCTATACTGTCAATATCAATATTTGTTTAACTCACCTATGTTGATGGCGGTCTCCTGTTTGTCTCCAGTCAGGATCCAGATCTTAATGTCAGCTTTCATGAGGGTCTCGATAGTTTCTGGTACTTTGTCTTGAAGCTTGTCTTCAATGGCTGTGGCCCCCAACAACTGCAGGTTCTGCAGAGAAAAAAAATAATAATAATAATAAAATAAAATAATAATAACATAAATAAAAATTATGTATCCTGATCTTCAAGCAGATGGAGCTGGATGAAAATATTTAAACATTATAAATCCACAAATGTGATGCAGCCTGGAATCATAATCAACACACTGTTCGTTTAGTGATCAGGATCAGGTGATCAGGATCAGGTGATTGTTTGGTTTGTTTGATGATCAGTGATCAGGATCTTTTTATCACCCTGTTGGATTTTATTTTGGGATAAGGAACGGATGATTTTACATTAACCCACTCATTACACAGCTCCTTACCAAATAAATGAATACATGAGCAAGAAATATTGATCATTTATATTCCAAACAATGAGTAGAAAGAAACTGAAATGATATGAAAGACTAGTACAGCTGTAGGAATATTAAATTATACATACAATTAAACAGGAAAAGTGTGCTGAGCTGCATTATTCATTCTTGATGGTGTTTCCCTACAGTCAGATGACTATCCTTACTGTTAGATGCAAATGTAGGACCAGAGGGGCATCCGAAAAATTTATCTCATGCTCAGATCACAAAGACTCTGTTATGTGTGTATGAAAGCAAGAGGTGGAGACTGTGGACTGTTAATGTGTTTTTCTCAGGAAGCCCCAGTCCTTTGACCAGCCATGATCCTATTTGGAGCAGACAGGATTTTGACAGGACCCCGTAGAGGAAAGTCAGCTGCACCAAAAGAGGGGAAAAAGAGAGAAAGAGAGAGAGAGAGAGAGAGAGAGAGAGAGAGAGAAAGAGCAAATGGCCTCTTGTAAACCTGATCAGAAATGTGATGAGCAGGGGCTCGGATATGATGCAATCTTTTACTTTATATTATCCTCTATTTCTAGTTTAGATTAACTGGGTTCACAGAATCGGCAAGATTTGGCAAAATTCAAATGTAAAATGTGAGCTTAGACTCTTTTTTGTAGATAAAATCATCACATGAGTCAAAAATATTTAATAAATAATGGTTTAAGGGATGTGCAGAACTTTGTGAATAATGGTTTTCACAAACATTTTAAGCAGAACAATGGTTTTCAACATTGATAATAATAAGGAATGTTACCTGAGCAGAAAAACAGCATGTTAGAGTGATTTCAGAAGGATCATGTGACACTGAAGACAGGAGTAATTATGCTGAAAATTCAGCTTTGACATCACAGGAATAAATTACATTTTAAAATATAATAATAATAATTTTTTACAATATTTCTGTTTTACTGATCAAATAGATTTAGCCTTTGTGAGCATAAGAGACTTATTTTTTAAAATACAAAAATCTTACCAATCCTAAACTTTTCAACTGTATTGAAAACAGTATCTAATCCAATCATCTAGTTATAAAGAATTTTACAAACCATTAATGTTTGATGTGTCCTCAAAAGGAATGTTGTTGGTGTTTTTAACCTTAAATATTAATCCTTGAAACTTAATAGGCAAAACGTATTGTCAATTACATCAGTATTAATGTATACATAATGATGACATACTGTGACGTTTCCCTGAGAAGCATGGTGCTACAATGGGCTGTGCTAGATAAGGTGCAACAACGTACAAACAAGAACATAAAAATAGAAAATGAATTAATCATCCTTTTGAAAGTCTTAATAGCCAAGAATCATGATCTAAAAACTAAATTTAAAAATTATTTTAATTGTGCATAAATTATTTTATTCTCAGACAGAAAATCTGATGTTTAACTTCCAACTGGAACATAAGGTGCCACCACTGCCACCTGCTGATGGAAAGATGTAATCACATTCTGTCAAGCGAGTGGCTTTTATGCGAAATGATTGATTAGATTCATTTTCTCCACAAAGTTGGCAGCTGCTTCAGCCAGTGATTAACGATGGTGGTCGGCCATGTTTGACGAGCACTTCCAGAGCCCAGCTTTCCACAGGTCCACCACTGTGCTTTCCTTATGGTTTGAGCCTAATCATTTATACTTTTTTCAGATACCATGTGAGCAGAGAAAACCCAGCCTTCATTGATCAAACTGAAGCTAAGGACCTGTTCTGGGGCCCACGAAACTAACCGCCCTACAGGAGAAGACAGGACTGCTGTATAACCTGCAGACTGTCCTCAAATTCCCCAGTGCTCTAAGAAGCACATGTCATTTGTGAAATATGGCTATGTTGACTTTTCCTCACACCGTCCTTCTTTTGAAGACAAATTACCTTATGAGTATGTGAGGATGAGAAGTTAGCATAATGTGTCCTTTGTTGCTGATTTAATAACTATTATAAAGGACTATTGCTTGTGGGAGAACATCTGGGAACATTATCCTGGGTGCCCATGAAGGTATTTACACTACTGTTCAATCCCCAAGCTCATCAATGCTGCATTTATTTGATCAAAAATACAGTAAAAACAGTAATATTGTGAAATATTACAACTCAGAATTACTGATTTATATTGTAATATATTTTCTACCTGTGATGGAATTTTTCAGCAGTCATTATTCCAGTCTTTAGTGTCACATGATCCTTCGGAATTTATTCTAATATGCCGATTTATGTTGTTACATTTCTTATGTAACATTTCAATGTTGTGTCAGTTGTGCTGCTTAATATTTTTGTTGAAATTGTGATATATTTATGTTGGACATTTTTTTTTTTTAAATAAATAGAAAGTTCAAAAGAACAGCGTTTTATTTGAAATAGAAATCCTATGTAACATTATAAATGTCTTTAGAGTCACTTTTGATCAATTAAATTGGTCTTGCTGAATAAAAGCATTCATTTCTTTAAAAAAAAATATTACTGACCCAAACTTATCAACAATATTGTACATGGTAATTCATGGTATACAGTACCACAATGCATCCAAAAATCATGGTATGATACTATGTTGATACATTTTGGTACTTCTTGTTTCTGTAGAACCACATTATATCTGCGCATAATAAAATAATAAATAAGAAATGATGATATATTGCCTTCCCTTGCAGTTTCTCTGCCTTAGAAAAAGAGAAGAGAAAGGAGAAAGGAGCTGGAAGGTTCTGTGATCTTTCTATGGAGACCACTTCATCTGTGCCCACTGGAAAAGCTATTTGGATGCCTCACCTTTTCAATCAGTTCATAGCTTTCCTCCATCTTGAGTGCCCTGTTTTGGAGAGATGTTGAGGCACGATGATAAACCTCCAGCCACTGTTGGTAGGACGACTCTGAGATGTCCACCACAGCGAAACACAGTGTGCGCAGCCCTGCAAAAACACACAAAGATGAATAAAGTACATGAGCTTCTCTTAGATATGCTAATTCTCAACATCTTCCTGTCCTCAAAAATCCCTTTCTTCTAATCTTTCTGAAGAAGAAAGCCATCGTCTGTTTTTAGACTGATTCTAATACAGCTGAGTGGATGATCTCCGCTCAACATGAATTATTCATGCAGGGTATTTAAAAGACAAAGCTACTGATTGCTTGAGGTTCCTATTATGCGGATGTATCTCAGTTGGTCCACCAGGGGGCGGCGTCTTCATGAGAGTGAAGTACTGCAGTACTTCTAGTTACACTAGTCCATTCAAGCACACATTTCACATCAGTCTCGCTATGAGAGGATCTGGCAACCATCACCAACAGCTACAGTGATTAGATTGGATTGTGGGTGCAGAACAGACTAACATTTGATTACGGATGAACAGAGGAGAGAAAGCAGATACTAAGCAGGCGTGTTTGTCTCTCACCTTCTGTGGCAAACTGTTCCAGGTGTTTCAGGGTGATGTCCTTGTATCTGGAGCTGTCTGCTAATCGCTCATAGATCACAGTGTCCTGGGAGACAAAAACATGGGGCATGATTCTTCTACTCTGTACTGCCTTCACAGATCACATAAAATGCAGAGGAAAAGAGAGCGATAACAAATGTCTGACTAATTCTACATTCATTCTTTCCTTCATGAACATATTTATTGCAACACTTTAACATTTGATCCGGTTTTAATGCATTACACAACAGCTGGGATGAGATGTGGGGGAAAAAAAACATCTCTTTCCATCATTCTCTATCTGAGCACTAAAGCAAGCTGCCAGCTTGTACTATATACTCTAACATTTCTTACACACACACACACACACACACACACACACACACACACACACACACACACACACACACACACACACACACACACACACACACACACACACACACACTATATTAGAGCTAAAATTACTAATTGATAAAATGAATAAAAATTGGTTTAAAAAAATCATTATTGATTAATCAAGGCTTTGTATGTAATATAAAATTTGTTGTTCACACATTTAGTTTTAGACCTAATATTAAACCTAAAATGTGAAATAGCTTTTCTTATCTATAACGTTATTTAATATTAGCTTAGCTCCTCCCCTAAGTGAGCTGTACACAGTCCGCCATGTTTATCTCCTCGCCAGAGCAATTAACAGCAGCATTCATGAAAGAAATGTATTCTTATTAAAGCTACTAAAGTTATTAAATCAAGAGCAATGAGTGATTTTTTTTTTTGAGTCATATTAAATGCATATGCAGCAGCAGGTATTGTATGTTATGCTGCTTTCACTTTCACAGATTTTATATACACATGCAATTTCTTTCCTTGCTGTTTATGTTTACATACATAATCGATTATTAGAGTTAAACTGATGGCTTTAAAACGAATGTAAATGCTAAACTTTCATGAATGTGACGTGAGTTTGACCACGATAGAGATTATAATAAAAACCAAACAGATGTTTCCGTTTTTGTCAGAGTAGCCGAGGCACCAGGCAGGAAAGGCTCAAGAGGGTGAGGAGCAACAGCTCATTTGCATTTAAAGACACATGCATGAAAATAGCATGTTTTTGCTTATACTCAAAAAAATGGGCATTTACAACATGGTATAATAAATAATCTGTGGGGAATTTTGAGCTGAAACTTCACAAACACACTTGAGGCACACTGGGGACACTTGAGACTTATATTGCATCTTGTAAATTAGGTCCCTTTTAAAAGGTACAGCAAAAAGGATCAGACCGAGCACCACAACAAACTTGTAGCCAGTCAGCAGTAGGGGCCATGCCCACTCATGATGGGAAAGGAGACGGAGTGAGCTGGGCAAGAGAGAGATTTGAAGAATGACTTCAGAAAGAGAGATGGCTGAGACATTACAAAACAAAAAATCTCAAAAGGAATATAGTTGGAAAAAGAATGATCAGGCAAGAGCTTTAGGAGGTTGCATCATTTCTGCTCCATACATGAGTAACATCGGGTTTCTGGAACTGGTGTGCTGCTGGCTACTGACAACGAACTCTATCTTGTATATACTTGTGTACTGCATGTTTATTTTTCGTGCTTCCTTGTCATCTTCGCTTTATTTTTCACAAAGCATTATTTTGCTTTGCTTCAGAGACACTCTTTCATTGTGTATTCATGCATTTTTGGGGTGGAGCAATGAAGGGATGGCTGTGTTTGTTTGGGTTGATTTCAAAATATCAACAGTGTTCAACAATGATTTTGAGAAATCGCATACTGCACCTTTAAACTGTCTTGTAGCTTTTAATTTGAAATTTTGTATGCACATAATGTATAAAATAGCCTATATTTATATTTGTATTTTACAGCCTTCAATTTGCAAATGGATTTTTGCACAAATTGTTTTTAAAGAGAATATTGAGTATACAGAACATAGATAATTAAAGGAATAATTGACAGATTACTCTATTACCACAGTAATAATCTGTGCAAAAGCAATATGCTTTGTGAATCTGTCTGGCTCTTCCCTTCTACACAAGAGAGAACACTCTAGAGTGGCCAGGGTTTAGTTGCAAGCGTCTGACGGCTCTCTGTTTCCATAGCAACAGACAGATACTCACAGCTCCTTTGCAATAAAGGCGGATCTTTCCTGATGGAGTGCGCATGATGACTGACATCCTCTTCCTGGAACTGTTGGGTGGGGGGAGGGGGTCAGGGAGAAAACGAAAACAACACCATTATCCATCACCATCACTATCATAATCACTGACACCATCATAATCATCACCATGAGTAAATATGGTGCTGAAATACACAAAAACAATCATGGTGTTTTTGTTTGCTATCCAGCAGAATAAATGGGCAGAACTGAACACATGACAATGAGAATAGAAAGGAAAACATCAAAGATAAACCTACTTGTGTTGCAATAATTTATTTACCTTGTGAACTCCAAAACATGCAGCAATTCATATTTCTCCTCTTCTCCAAGCTGTAAGACAGAAAGACAGAAAAGCATTAACACAGTTTCAAGAGGTCAAGGTTTAGCCGTTTATCATGGTCCTGTTAGCCTCTGCTGGCAGATGTTGTCATCTGATTCGAAAAAGCATCCTTCATTCGCATATTAGCATTTTTTACCTGAAAATCTTAAAGCACCGTTTACAAGGTTACATGGGTCAAATTTTTGTGCATTTTAGCAGGGAAGGTAAAAATCTAAACCGGTGACTGAAAAAACCCTTATCATTAAGCCCTGATATGTACACTGATCAGGCATAACATTATGACCACCTTCCTAATATTGTATTGGACCCCCTTTTGCTGCCAAAACAGCCGTGACCCGTCGAGGCATGGACTCCACTAGACCCCTGAAGGTGTGCTGTGGTATCTGGCACCAAGATGTTAGCAGCAGATCCTTTAAGTCCTGTAAGTTGCGAGGTGGGGCCTCCATGGATCGGACTTGTTTGTTCAGCACATCCCACAGATGCTCGATTGGATTGAGATCTGGGGAATATTGAGGCCAAGTTAACACCTCAAACTTTCTGTTGTGCTCCTTAAACCATTCCTGAACCATTATTGCTTTGTGGCAGGGCGCACTATCCTGCTGAAAGAGGCCACAGCCACCAGGAAATGGGAACTGTTTCCATGAAAGGGTATACATGGTCTGCAACAATGCTTAGGTAGGTGGTACGTGTCAAAGTATCATCCACATGGATGGCAGGACCCAAGGTTTCCCAGCAGAACATTGCCCAAAGCATCACACTGCCTCCGCCGGTTTGCCTTCTTCCCATAGTTCATCCTGGTGCCATGCGTTCCCCAAGTAAGAGATCCAGCCATCCACATAATGTAAAAGAAAATGTAATTCATCAGACCAGGCCACCGTCTTCCATTGCTCCATGGTCCAGTTCTGATGCTCATGTGCCCACTGTTGGCGCTTTCGGTGGTGGACAGGGGTCAGCATGGGCACCCTGACTGGTCTGTGGCTATGCAGCCCCACACGCAAACTGTGATGCACTGTGTATTCTGACACCTTTCTATCAGAGCCAGCATTAACTTCTTGAGCAGTTTGCTCTCTCTATGTACACGTTTTTGTTTAATTTACATTATAGTATGTATATTAGAGCCATCATCAAACATGAATGATGGCTAAGGAGAAACTGGTTGTAGAAGCTGTGAATCATTGGATAACAGATGACAAATCCATCAAAGAGAAAATAAAGGGGGGGCAGTCTCATCCACACACTGATCTAATTGGCTGGAATTTTGTTGCATCACTCAGTAATTACAATAAAATTACTGAAATCTTGTGTCATGCTTGTTTAGGACACTGTTTTAACACAGACTTTGAGATCTCTCTACCGTTCTCTTAGCTCATTTTGAAAGACAACTTCATCTTGACACCAGGGAGCAAGAAATTAAAACTTTTAATTGCTTTTTTTGGCCTCAGTGACTTACGGAGGTAAACGAGTATTATGATGGGGTGGATGATGGGAGTTGTCTTGCACTGAAGGGCCAAAATTAGAGTGTGTTACAGGCCAGGGAGCACAAGACTTGCTCTCTTTCCCTGGCGCTGCCATCAGATTAAACAATTACAGCTGCAAAGTGTGACTCCTCGCTCCCAGGTCTAAGAAAACAGCCGTGCTTTCTGTCTCGCTAATTAAATTTTCTCCAATCTTCACTCAGCAAGTTTCTATTAAGAGCTCTGCACAGATATCTTCAGCACATCAGCTGGATCTCACACTATCCCCTCCAGTGCTGCAAAATTTCTCACTTTTTTTTTTCTTTACAACTAAAGTAAGAGTGAGGAAACAGAGGGGTGGGGAAGGCACTGCATGCAACTGCATCAAACCATCACATTCCCAGTTCTTCTCACTGAGACACTACGTAGGGTATGAAATATGGCATCCTACACTGTGAAACACAGCCAGAAAAAGCTATAGAGCATCTCTTTAATTCAACCAACAAAAGCAGTGATTTTGGTAACACTTTACAATAAGGTTCATTAGTTAATGTATTAACTAACATGAACTAAACATGAGCAGTACATTTGTTACTGTATTTACTAATCTTTGTTAACATTAGTTAATGAAAATAAAGTTATTCATTGTTTGTTCATGTTAGTTCACAGTGCATTAATGTTAACAAGATTTTAATAATGTATTAGTAAATGTTGAAATTAACATTAACAAAGATTAATAAATGCTGTATAAGTGCAGGTCATTATTAGTTCATGTTAACTAATGAACCTTGTAAAGGGTTACCATGATTTAAATAAAAAAAAAAAAGGTTTTGAAGAGACACCAAGCTTTAATGATTTAGTACAGCAGAGTTTCCTACATATTTTTGTAGTACATAATTAGTTCTAAAAAATACCAAAAGCCATATGAATGTCTGACAATTTCTTTTTTTTTTTTCTTTTTTTTTACATTAAAACTCTTTGTGATTACATAAACATCCAGTAAAGTAGGTCAGATGGTCATTCAGTAAATCGCTTAGATGGAACCAGCAAGTTATTTGTTGGGCAGTTCAGTAAAAGAACCAACCATGAGAATTATTTGTTCATAAATCAGATTCAACCCATCTTCAATTCAGTCCCCATATTAACAACTTGAGTCAAATATAAATGGTAACAATTTACAATAGGGTTTTTCAATCTAAAAAAAATAATAACAATAATCTTGGTTAATATTAATTTCTACAGTTACTAATACACTACCATTCAAA
Source organism: Megalobrama amblycephala (assembly GCF_018812025.1). Classification (NCBI taxonomy): domain Eukaryota; kingdom Metazoa; phylum Chordata; class Actinopteri; order Cypriniformes; family Xenocyprididae; genus Megalobrama; species Megalobrama amblycephala. The sequence continues at coordinate 17,294,003 of NC_063066.1, read as the reverse complement.
AGTTTGGTTTTTTTTTTTTTTGTTTTTTTTTTTTTTTTTTAAATGGGGGGTGTCTTATGCTCTTATGCAGACTGCATTTATTTGATCAAAAACAGTGAAAACAGCAATATGATTAAAATTAAAATAACGGTTTTCTATTTTATTATGATATATGATGATATAAATAATGATTATAAATGTCAACTTTCAGCATATTATAAATGTTGAAAGTTGAGCTGCTTAATATTTTTATGGAAACTGTGATACATTTTGTTCAGGATTCTTTGATAAATAGAAAAGTTCAAAAGAATACCATATATTTGAAAAATAATTTTTTGTAACAATGTTAAAGTCTTTACGGTCTCATAAATGCACCCTGCAATTTAATGCATCCTTGCTCAATAAAAGTATCAATTTCTTTAAAAAAATACAATCTTTCTTACCCCAAATCTTTGAACAGTAGTGTACATCTTTAATATTTCAAGTTGTACAAAACAGCAAAACAAATGTTAAAGGTGCAATATGTAATATTGACAGCTAGCCATTGAAATGGGTACTTTGGTCCAAATTCAAAATAGACTCAACGCTCACACGGGTTGCCAGATTGAGGACACGCAACAGGAACGAGCACAATTGACAAAGGAAGGCTATGAGCCTTACACTAAATATTTGAGTTGATTTATCCAAGCTTTAACCTACCTCTGGTCATAGAGTTTTTTTTTAGATGGACAGCGAGGCTTTTTAGTCGTTTATAATCTGCCATCTCTGACCCAGTTTGTTTGCTGACTTCAATGGCTACAATACTCTGGCAACCCGGGGTGTCGGAATACTAAATTGGCAGTAGGCAGGATAGCACAGACCAAAACAAAAAACATTCCGTCAAGGAATGCATATTTCAAAATAGAATAACTGGCTGTAGCTTTGATTTTCTGATAGATAGATAGATAGATAGATAGATAGATAGATAGATAGATAGATAGATAGATAGATAGATAGATAGATAGATCTGCAAACATATTATGGTATTGTTACGCTTTTGTACAACCTTTAACGAATAAAATCTTATTGTAAATTGTTTTAAATATGAATTTCTTTTTGCTGTGGAGATTCAGTAGCATCACTGCCGAACAGCAGTGACTATTACAGATCGTCAAAGGGTCATTTGTTTCAGACAGGAAGAATGCTCCCTATTCATTGACTCAGTACATGAAATGTAGGTCCGTGATGGCTTCCTCTCTATGATACATTATAGTAAGGCAATAATGGATGTTTAAGAAGGACCGCGCCATACAAATTGCCTGTAATAGTTCTCCAGAGTGCAAAGTGTGAGTGAGCTATGCAGCATGACAGGGCGTGAGTCACCTTCCCACTGCAACTCATCATCTATTCCCACAACGTCTTTACTTACCGACTCCACAATAACACAGTCTGGAGTTCTCCCAGAGAACACGAAACCCAGGTTTTCTGCTGCCCGAACCAAAGCACCTTCATCTGTGGAACAAGACAGCATGTGGTAAGAGGGCAGGTGGCGGTTAAGTTGCATTGGATAAAAGCGTCTGGTATATGACTACTTGTTTACAACACTAAGCAGACAAACTGTTTGAGATGAGGTGGCACTACTAAAACCTGCTGTTACCTTTTGTCCTCCAATCTGTCTCTACAATAATCACTTATCACATCACACTGTTCATGCTTTCCATTTATCTCAAACACAGGTCTGGCTAATATTTCAATGCACCGCTGCACTGATGCGAAATTAAAATGGGTCACATAAACCAGTCTCTCTAAGCTTCAAAGCCAGGGATAAATTCTGACAAATGCTAAAAAGATAAATTATGCATAACCATGGAGGTGTCATATGCAAGCACCGGAGAGAGTGAACCAGCATTAATTAACTCATCTGTTTCTTTGCCTGCATTATTTCACTTTCATGAATGTCTTATGCAAACAAATTATATCTGTTGTGAGGCAACTTGACACAAAGCATCCTAACAGATCCACAACACTGCTCTCAGTCTCAGCTCAACACCGATGTCTGCTAGAGATTTAAAAACCAAATCAGAGCCATTAAAAAGAGGAACAGGAAATTAAGAGCATGCTGTGGCTGCGCTCTTCTCTTTCTGTACTCTCTTTTCAACAGCAACCAGCTGTCTGTCTTGTCTGAGAGCAGGTTTATAATTAAAAAAAAAATGGTTCAATGATCCATTTGTGGATCAGTTTCCACATTAGTAGAACTACATCTATAGATTTATCTGCTATATTCATAGACTTATCTATTGAATACATACACTACCACTGTTTGGGGTCAGTAAGTCATGTCTCTTATGCTCACAAAGTCTAAATTTTTTTTATCAAAAATTCAGTAAAAATATTGTGAAATATTACTAGTGTATATATTAGGAAAATGTCATGCAATTCATTATATTTACATTTTTAAACAGCTAACAGCCCCAATGTAAATATTTGCTGTTTCAGTGTATTGGGATTTTAACTGACCTGGGGATGCAGCCTGGTAAGTGATTTTGTTGTCAGTGCGCTCAGGGACAGCCGTGTGACAGATAGCCATCATGGTCATGAAATCTTTAATGACCGGAGCAGTGGGCTGTGTAGAAAACAAAACAAAACAAGAGAAACTATGAAAAGAGAATACAACAGTCAAACTCTACAAATTAATCTTCAGCATGAAACTTTAAGCTACAGACATGAATGGTGTCCCGCAGGGCTCCCTGTTAGGACCAATTTTGTTATCAATTTATGTGATACTTTTGGATCTGTCATATGGAAACATAAATTTTAACTGCTATGCAGATGACTAACAGTTATACTTATTGCGATCCAGTGATCTGACAAGCTTGAGTCCTCCAAGCATGCTTAGCAGATAAAAAAAAAAAAATGAACGGCTTGCAATTTTGTTTTGAAACTCAAGTTGTGATAATCGGTCAGGGCTCTAATGAAAGTCAGACTGAGTTAGCTCTTAAGGTGTTCCACAATATTCAAGAGGTATTGAAAAAATTGGGTGTTTATTTTGACACCAATTTGAATTTTGAATATCACATTAAGAAGTTTGTTCAGTCGTGTTTTTATCATTTAAGAAATATTAAAATAAGAAATAAGATGAGACACATTTTAAGTTTTAAAGACACTCATGCTTATTCATGCTTTTATTTAATCTCGTATTGTAAGGCTGTTTTCTACTTTAAATCAACACATTTTATCATGACTTCAATTAGTACAAAAAGCCACTGCTACAGATTGCTGACACAAACTAGGTCCTTTATTCATATTACTCCAGTTTTAGCTTCAATACATTGGTTACCAATTCATTTTAGAATTGATTTTAAGATATTATTATTGACATATCAAACACCACATGGTTAGCGCCTAAGTATTTAGCATAACTATTAAGACCTTATAAACAGACAGCTTTTGCAGTGAAGGCTCCAATTTTATGGAAAAGCCTGCCAATGGATATTAGATCCACAAAATCTGTGTCTGTTTTTAAGTCTTATTTGAAAACATATTTGTATATACACTTGTTTTGTGTGAGTTCTGGATCTTTTGTTTTATGTAGTATTTTGAATTTGTTTTATTATGCCCGTCAGCCTGACTGTATATTTTTGTAAAACTCTTTGTGCCTTTTTACCTTTTTTGTAAAGCACTTTGTGCTAAGTGCTATATGAAGTTTATTATTGTTATTATTATCATTATTATGATGATGAATGACACCTCAAATCATGCAATTTGTTGAGGTGAAGTGTATAATTACTTTTCTAACTTGCAATTTTCACCTTAAATGGACCATAAAAGAGCCTTCCTTGTGTCATTCAGTGATGAACTGTCATGTGAGGGAACAAGATTTAAAGGCTGTTTGGAAGGATCTAACAAAGGCAAGAGAAGCTCAGGTGGCCACGAGGAGCTGTATACCCTCACGAAGGCCCCCGCGTTCATGTCTGATTCAAAGTGACAGAGAAATGAAAGCGTTCTGCTGAGGGTTCTCTGACCCCTGTCAAAGCTTGGTAACTGACGGTCACAAATTCTTGAGTCACAGACCAAAAGACCCTGTGGACAAACAGCTTACCTGATTCAATAAAAAGCACACATACAAAACCATCAAGGTTTACATAAATATCTTACTCCCGAGTACCTGCACATGGGGCCTTATTTTTATATAATTAGTAGTCAAAAGTCTCATGTTAGTAGAGAATAAAGGCCTGTTCACACTAAGAATGATAACAAAAAAGATAATTATAAAGATAATATTAGTATCCACACCAACACACACAATCGTTCTAGTTATTTTAACTAATTTTTCTAAATGTTTCGTTAGCATGTTGCTAATGTACTGTTAAATGTGGTTAAAGTTACCATCGTTTCTTACTGTATTCACAGAGACAAGAGCCGTCGCTATTTTCATTTTTAAACACTTGCAGTCTGTATAATGCATAAACACAACTTCATTCTTTATAAATCTCTCCAACAGTGTAGCATTAGCCGTTAGCCACGGAGCACAGCCTCAAATTCATTCAGAATCAAATGTAAACAATATAACAGTATACAATACTCACATAATCTGACGCATACATGCCGCATGCATGATGAACACTTTGTAAAGATCCATTTGAGGGTTATATTAGCTGTGTAAACTTTGTTTATGCACTGTTCAAGGCAAGCGCGAGCTCCGTGGGCGTGGAGCACGAGAATTAAAGGGCCAGTAGCCCTGAATCGGCTCATTTATAATGATGCCCCAAAATAGGCAGTTAAAAAAATGAATTAAAAAAAATCTATGGGGTATTTTGAGCTGAAACTTCACAGACACATTCAGGGGACACCTTAGACTTATATTACATCTTTTTAAAAAAAGTTCTAGGGAACCTTTAAATGCTCAAGCTCTTTAAAGCAGGATGGATTCTGATTGGCCGTCAATGTTTTTATCATTCATCAGCTGGGAAAAGATCGTTCTAAAAGTGATTTCAACGATATTGTTTCTCTGTGGCGTTTTCGTTATAGTTGTGGTGTGGGACTCTGCTATTCTTGTATATGAACGATTTTTTAGAACTATATCTTTATCATTATAGCAATCGTCCTTGGTGTGCACTAGCCTTAACATTGACAAAAGGCCTAGTTTTGTGATGGTACACTACTTATAAACACCCAGGTGGGCAGAACAGAGCTGATATGAGCAAGAAAAGAACCGTGAGGGAAGACAGGAGGTGTGAGCGTGTGGATATCAGAGCCTGTGTGTAAATTTCTGGCTGGCTGGGCATGACTGAGCAGCTGTGATGCCATTACAGTACTTACATGATTACTTTGGAGGTTTTCCAGTAAGCTGGGGTCATTAAATCCAGTTTCCTCTGTGGACTGAGAGCTGTGACTGCATACAGAGAGAGATATGAAGGAAGACAGAGATAAATACAGAAACAGGTGCTCTCATTTATAAACAAAAGGGCCATTTTGTCTCCCTTTACTGAAAAACAACAATTCTCCATCTGTAATGAAAATTATCTGAAAAATAATCTGTCTCCAATTGCTAAGCATTAGTCTGTTTGCTTGTTTATGAAGCGCCATTTACATATTTAAACCATGGGGGTCTGCAGTGGTACTGCAGGGGGTCTGTCAATGATTGTTTAATTTCAATCTAACTTTTATAACAAAAATAAATATGCATTAAACCAAATCACATTATTAAGTTAACATTAACAAAAGCAACAATTAAGAGGCTGAAGTGTTTTATGCATGTATTAAGTAAAATTAAAATGCAATGTACACGTGTGACTAAGCATATAATTGATCATTTATTTATTTATAACAGATTTTCAATTTCAGCATCAAAATAACAATAATAATAAAACAACAACAACAACAACAACAACAACAACCAATTCCAAACAACGACAAGGGCAGTTACTGTCTTAAGAAAATGTTTAGCTATTAAAACAAACCTAATGCAAAGAAACCGAAAGAGATAATTATAAAAGGTCTCATCAATATTAACATTATGCAAAAGAGCCCCTTCATCAGGGAAAGTTCATCTTTGCAAAACATTAATATTAATTCCCTCACATACCTTGCTTCTTACCTTTGACCCCTAAACACCCTGAATCCCACTTTAACATTAGTAACCACATTATCAGACACTAAAGCTCTTGCATTATAAAAACTATTCACAAAACATTGCTTTACAGTAGATACAAACATCATGTGACCACCCGCTGACACTCACCAGTAGAGGTACACTGAATTTACACCTTGCAGACCACAGCATTTTTAGGCAGGATATTGATTAGTAGGTCTGTGATATACAGGGTATTCAATGGCTCAGTAATGGACATATCTATGGCAATATGCTGAACATGACATTTTTAAAACCCAGTTCACATACTACATATAAACCCTCTCCCAAGCCAGTGCGGAAAGGACACTTGATCAGAGCATCTTACTGCAGCGGCAGCCTCAAAAATCAGAACCATATAAATCTGATGGTGAAAAGGTTAGGTGAGATTTGCGAGGTGAGGTTTCTAGCAAAGGAGTCTGGGGGGAAAAAATGTAAATGTTTCATCACACTGGGTTCAGGGTACAGCATTGTTCACCTCGCCGATACATTATATCAAACATGTTGCAGCTTATTTGTGGTGAGATTCATCTCTTAGACTGAGGATGTCATGTTGAGGTAAGGACAATATCATAGGGGGGTGGGGGAATTGGGGGGCATTGTGAAGGAAGATGAAAATAAAATTTATCACACTAAGAGAGGCACATTATGAAACTGCGCTAGCACCAGCAAAATCCAATTTCCTGTCTCTCAGCACCTCAATACGTGCAGGGATACATGCAGACATGCTCCTTTTGCTCACACACACACACACACACACACACACACACACACACACACACACACACACAAAGGTTCAGGTTTCAAACGTGTTAAAATGCATTGGCCGAACATTAGTCCGAATGTGCAACAAGCAAAAAAATTTAGATTCTGAACAGAGTATCCACATATCAAGCAACAAACACTCGGATCACTTCTGCCGTGCTGACTGAGCACTTTGAGCAAAAGTTAGGACGCATATACACACAGAAATACAATGATACTGCATATGTTTAGTACAGTGCTTTTCATATTAAAATGTTTTTCCCCCTCAGGAAAAAAATCCCTGAAATAGATTTATACTTTTATTCAGCAAGAATGCATTAAAATGATCAAAAGTGACAGTAAAGGTATTAATAATGTTACAAAAGATTTATATTGTAAAATATAAATGGATAAAAGTAGATTTATATTATAAAAATAGATTTATATTATATTGGTCTTGAGGACCAAATCAGCATATTAGAATGATTTCTGAAAGGTCACGTGACACTGAAGACTGAATTCACCAAATTACATTATACAAATTTATTTAAATAGAAAACAGTTCTTATACATTGCAATAATGTTTTATAACATTACTATTTTTTATTGCATTTTTGATCATATGAATGCAGAGAACACTGCACAAATTAATTTATCCAACAATGCAATTCACTCAACCTGAATGAATCGAAAGTAATATAACAATTATTGCAATTTTTTTGAACATTATTTCATTATTCATTAACTCATTATTTGATCTGACTGCCAGCAGGTAAGACTTTGAAACAAAATTAGTATAAAAAAAATAAATAAATAAATAAATATCTTGCAAAAATATTCAGAGATACCTGGCTAAATTAAACGATGCATGTAACCGTTTTAAAATGCTTAACGCTGCATAATGCATATAGCATTGCATGCTATTTATAGAAGTAGTAAGCATTATTCAGAGTAGACTGTGCATGCTAGTATTCCATTCTGAACACAGCCTCTGTTATTGGTGATCCAAAGCCCAGCGGGGCAATCGTCTCCATGGAAACAGAATGCGGCACTGTAATTATCGGCCCTCGATGGCCCGATTTTGCTCATTCATTCATATCCCTTCCGCAATCTACTGTAGTATTGAACTATAATGGACTATAACAGATAAACACGTTATTTCTCTCTCTATCACACGCACCACACAGGCCATTGCAGTATATCCTATTACAGCTCCACTGAGAGGTAAGCACTTCGCCATTGTTTAAATGTGTGCGTGTTTATGAGAGGGATAAACAGAGTAAACAGCAGAGGTGGAGGGGCAGGAGGCATATGTCAGTGTGTTGCTTACACAACTCCCACAAGAGACATGCACACACTTTCATTGTTCCCCTGCACATGGCTCCACCACTCGAAGTTACAATCCTGTCCTGCGGACTCGATGCTCACAGCTCAGACAAAGACAGCTACTGCATATACAGTGCATTAGTTAATGATGAAATTCTCAAGAAGCTTTTATCTGGAGAAAAAACCCACACACAATAGTTCTCATATTTTGCCACAAACGAGGAACCCAGTCCTTCCGGCAATCATTATTTGCTATGCATGCTTTTATTTTTGCTTAACACATACAACTTCTGTTTACACTGCAAATATGATGATTTAATTAAAACTGAACTGCGTGCAATTCATTTAAATTTGTAAAACAAAAGTTAGCTTGATCCATCTGCACTGAGACTACATTTATTTTTTGTTGTTAAAGGATTAGTTAACTTCAGAATTAAAATTTCCTGATAATTTACTCATGTCATCCAAGATGTATGTGTCTTTCTTTTTTCAGTCGAAAAGAAATTAATGTTTTTGAGGAAAACATTCCAGGATTTTTCTCCATATAGTGGACTTACGCCTTACGCCTTCACACATGACCTTTCCAACATGATTACGTAATGCGTGGCGCATAGCAGAGCTAGTGCAAGATGAGCATTTGTGGTTAAAAAGTATATACATTTTTATTTATTTTTTTAGAAAATGGCTGATCGTTTCGCTAGACAAGAGCCTTATTCCTCGTCTGGGATTATGCAGAGCCATTTGAAGCTGCACTGAAACTGTAATTTGGACCTTCAATCTGTTGAACCCTTTTAAAGTCCACTATATAGAGAAAAATCCTGGAATGCTTTCTTCAAAAATGTTAATTTCTTTTTTAATGAAGAAAGAAAGACATGGACATCTTGGACGACATGGGGTGAGTAAATTATCATGAAATTTTAATTTAATTTCTCTTATATTGTCCATACACTAAAAGTCAACTGGGTCCAATGATATCAGCATTTTCTTTTCCATGTTCCAGAAAAGAAAGACATTTGTCTCAAGTATCAGAGTTAAAATTCAAAAATAAAAATGAATCTAATTTCATTTTATAAAAACCCATTTTCAATTTGTGGAAACATTATTCTGAATTAGGTTATATTTTGAGTGCAATAAAACCCCAACTAGGCTTTATTAGATAAACCTGACAGACTTACTAAAGATAGATTTTAATCTCAGTATCAGTTGGGCTTGTTAAACATATTAGATTTATGAAGATTTCAATCTAATGGACACAGAGATGTTCCAATCTCTCCACAGGAATCCTGCTCCTCTAGGGACACTATAGAGATCCCTAGAACCCTGTTCACAAAGTGCAAATTAAGACCTCGTCGGTCCTCATGGGGTCCATGCTGGATATGGAAGATTGATTTAATTTATAATGGAGCTCCTGCAGCAATAATGTAATTTTAGAAGTGGAATTCATCACAAGTTGTCATCGTTTTCTAAGTATAAAGAATTGGGAAAAGAGAAACAGTCCATTGCTAAACAAACCTCTGCTTTACAGTATAGAAAAAAGTTTAACATAATTTACATACATCATTAGACACATTTCACCTCAAATAAAAAATAAAAAATAAAAATAAATCAATTTAGCATAAAGAAATTAAGCCTATTTTAGGATCATTATTTTTTTGGGAACTGTGACATTACTCATTACTGCAATAAAAAGCATATGTGTACTATATTCAATAATAATAATAATAATAATAATAAAAACACTAATTCATTTAAATTTTAATCAGCATAAATGCATAAAATAATGTACAGCATTAATGTGTGTAAATAATATGTATATAGTAGAAAATGAGAATTGGCCTTTGCGTTTTATAGCCTTTATTCAAAATAGAATTTCTTTCTTTTTTTTCTTTCTTATTTGGGGTGAAATTTGACCCAGAGAGACTCGCCCAGATAAAGCGATACTACTGGATGTCAGTAAGGCTTTTTACTTCTCACATGCTCTTTCAGTAATGTCCAAGTGGGAAGTTAATTTTTCAAGCTGGAGCTCCATTTATATTTTATTAGTGTTGTCTAAAATTAACATGTCTCGAGTTTGGCTGTTCCAGTTACAAATCATAAAGTATGTCATGACAATGACGGCGCTGAAGCATAAGGGGTCAGGATCTGGGTTGGTCACAGGTTCTAAGTTCAATCCTTTGGAAAACTGATTCATACATTGGAGACTGGTCACACATCTACATGAATCACTGTGTTCTTTAGACAGACTTAATGCAGGTGGACCGTCCCAACAACTAGAACAGACTGAAATCTGAAAACTTTTGCTAAATGGCCGAACTTTTGCTGTACACAGTACCAGTTACTGTGTGCTATATATTTAGCAAAATTTACACCATAGAAAGGGAGACTCATATATAAAAGACTTTAGTCTACAGTAAACAAGTCTGTGCTGAGAAATCAAAGACAAACTGCATTTGGTCTCAGTATACAACAGAAAATAACACCTGTTGCTGTTTTAACCATACAGCACAGCCCAAAACAACAGATCGAAACAAAGTAATTGGATTAAAATCAAACAAGCACAGCACAGAATATCAGACAACAGCTGATTTTTAATTTACATTCAACATGAATCTGTCTCCACATTAATTTAGGGTCACACCGTGCAAACAAAGTCCAATAAACACAACCACATCACAAGAAAAAGGTTCAAACCACATTTCTCACAAGGCGACACGGCAAGAACACATCACAAAAGCATAAAACAAACAGCCAGTGGTGTTGCTCCTTACCAGTCCTCCTCTGCAAAACTACCATCCTCAACTTCAGCTGCATGACTGTTGGGTGGAGCGAAGAGAGTTACAGACAGAACAGAACCGAAATGACCACATTTGCCCTGCATGTCTGCCAATGCAATAAATCAGATATATAGAAATGGGTTTAAGAGAATATATTTACATACTTTGAATAGAAAGCAGTGACAATTTATTTTTATATCTTTTTTTATATATATTTATGCTTTAAATAATAAATATTTAACATGAACAGATGCATCTTACTAAATCCAATTTATATTTTACAAAAACTTATTTCTGCAGAGGCAAACACGTTAAGCAAAGTTAGACCAAAGAAAACAAAAAGGATTTTTTGAGGGATACAAAAGCGCTGATCTAAAATAATCAATTAAAAAATATATTCACTGCAAGGCAAAACTCTTGAATATTTATCCATATTAATTATCTAACAAAGTATCAGATTTAATACAAAAGACCTCACACATGAATTTAAAGGGTAAGGAAGGATGACTAACCAATAAACAGCATAATCACAGCAAATTAAAGAGCACAAATCTAAGGTAAGACAAATAATTTGGTGAATGCTGGAATGGCTACATTGTCTACTATACAGAAAGGCTAGTAAGACAAGCCAATGCTAGTAGATGGGCAGCGGATGAATTGCTGGCTGCTAAACTGTATCTGCTGGGATAGGGAGGCACAGCCACTGCTGCCGGCTTGACAGCAGCAAATTATTCTCGCATCTTTGCTCAGGTCAACAGATTCGGGCGTTGAGGGCTTTGTTAATTGTAATACGAGTGGACATTGGCCTGACCATGTGTTTAAGGACCAGACACTGGTGAGGGGAAAAAGTTAGAATGAGCAGAGTGAGTATTATGGCACAAAGGGAGAATAGCACACTAGGGGAAGGGGAAAAAAAAAAAAAAGCAGCAGCAGCAGCAATAAATGAGTTTTTCTTTGTAGAAAGTATTTTGAAAAAGCAATGTGCACATGACACAACAATAACAAATAAGTGTCACATGGCATTATGTGTGCCAAACATGGTACATAGATTTGTGGACATGTACCACGGCAAGTCCCCTTTACATGGTCAATGAATACAGAAATCATTCATTACCATGGTTTACATCAAAGTACTTTGGTATTCGGGTACATCTGATACAGCCACTTTATCAGGGTACAGCCATAGTACTTTTAAAATGAAGTTTGTCATGAATGTAGGAATACATATCTTAAGAAAATATTTGGAAGGAAGCAAGGAAATCAAAAAAAGAAAACTGAAAAGATAAAAGAGAAAGGGAAAGAGAAAAGTAAAAGAACACGAAAAAGAAGAAATGAAGAAAACAAGAAAGAAAAAGGAAAAAGAACATAAAATTGAAAAAGCATTACCATTGATTATTGCTTCATGCTTTATGTGGCGTATTTCAACCCAAATTATGACTTGAGAGAGAAACTACAAAAACAAAAGGCAGGTTGAGTGGCTATGCACATATCTGACTCTGTACCATTAGCCTCAGGGGGAAAAGAATTGTTTAGTACACTGAAACAGAAGAACTGCATTTCAGCAGGGGGGAACAGTGCATTTACACTAATATAGGCCAACACAAGTCCTGCAGGTATTAGACTCGACGACTTCTTCAGCATCCAAACAAAACAGATTTCTGCAGACGGGTGGGACTTGGTCTTTTAAAACAAACATGCTTTAAAAACGACAAATGCTAGCTGTGTCAGACCCTTTGGGTTGTTACTGAGAAAAAGAGCTTTGAGCAACAAGATAAAGAACAAAACCGCAGTAGGGTACCTGAGAGACTTGCACCAAAGTATCCCTGCAGAACTGCACTACCTCAGCTCACTTCAAACAGACACTCTTGTTAAAAAGGTGGTGCAGCCTAGTCAGTAACGGTTATGGGTTATTGAAGGTAATTGTTAAAGGTTCTTGCAGGCCTGGATACAGCCCCATCAGTCAAAAACAAAACAAAAACAACAAAACACTGTAATGAATTGAAATCAGAGCTGTGGATCAAATTTCTAAGAACTCTAAATTAATCAACATGAATCACATTTTGCTGAAAAAACTGTTGTACAGAATCTATTACATGCCTTGTCTCATTAATTTGATAATACTTTTTTTAGAAAAAAGAAAAACGTCCCCCTTCAGGTTGTGATACATGAGTCTTTTTGCTGAGAAATCTTGACTGAAAGTAAACATAAGAATAAGTTATACAGCACACTGTTAATATTATTCCAAGATGAACAGATATTGGTCTGAAGCAACTGAAGATTTACTTGAATATTTGAATATTTTTTAACTTGATAAATGTTAAAATCTGAGTATTAAATATAATAAATTGGGCTTTTGAGGAACGTTTATTTGTAGCATTGCATTATATGTTTTGCCCTCCACAATAAAAACTACAGAGTTTAGATCATAAGCATTTAAATATCATCGTAAGACACATTATAGGGAGATATAGAGTAACAACTGATATTTATTTGAATTTTATGCAAGTAGGCTGCTATAAAGATCTCACTGACTAAATATAAGCAACTGCACCAAATTGCATCTTATTGCTCAGTTTGGACCTCTGATTAAATTTGAGGCATTTATTTTCATGAGTATGAACTTAATATCATCCTATATCATACTATGTGAGCCACAAAAGCAGTGGCTCATATAGTAGTGGCTCATGAAGTATCAAATATGAGAAAAAAAAAAAACACATGTAAACTTTATTTCTTTAGATTTTGTCTAAATGTTAAAAAAAAACGTCTCTTATAAAATAATAGATCTATTATTTTAAATATGTCAGGCTTTTCAGGATAAATTAACTGAAATAAAGAAAATGTTGAAATTACTTCAGCATTTCAAAAATGCTTTACTTCAAATCTGGTTCAAACCTCAAGTTGCTCCAAAAAAATGTTTCTACAAGTGTTTGCTAAATGACCGTTCATGAAGACCCGCCCCCTTTTGTTATTGTTGCTATGTCTGACAAGCCATGCCACTATCACACCACACATCATGCTCTCACGCAGTGAAAAATACATCGTGGAGCAAAGAGTAAGCCGACAAAGTGTCTACAGACAAGGCAGAGCAGGTTACTTTTGATATGAAATAAAGAAATTAAAACAATAAATACCATTTTGTGGCTCTTTAATGTGTCGTGACAGATCGCCGTAGTGCCTCAGTTCAAGCAGCTCGTGAACAGATCACCTCTTCCGAATAGTTAATTTATAGCATCAATAAACATGATTGATCATCAGAAAGAATGTCGTTTCAACCACGGAAAGACGTCAGTATACACCATTTTTCAAGTTCAAGTCCATGGCGTTAATCTACTAACTCCCATGACTGCTTTGTCGGACAAAACAGTGGATTCAGCGTTATAATTGTTAGATCGCCTGTCAATCAAACTCCCGGCGAAGGGTCGATTGACCCTTGTATACTTGTATAGTTTCTCTTATTCTGATAATATGGATTCAAACCCCCACCTACCACCTGACCTAAATGAGCAATGTTTATCAGATTCCACATTCATTAGTTCTCTACCATGTGCACAGATGAGATCATGTCTAACCCGAGAGACATTTAGGGGTAGGGTGAGTACAGCTGGACATTTACACACAATAATTCACAAACAAGGAACAAAAGAGGCGAAAGAAGCACTCCTGCCCTATTTACTGCACCATATAATAATCTTGTTTGTCAATCATTCTTCTGCCTGAGACTACATTCTTAGCGCTCCTGCAAAGGTTTCTTCTTAAATCACTGGCATACAATGATGCTATTAGGTAATATGCCAAGCTAGATCCAGGCCACACACGTTAATGTGTTTTTAACAAGTTGCAAAGGAGATGGGGCTAGACCCTGATGCACGCCTATAAATAAGCTGAGAGAGAAAGGAGCTATAGATAGAGATAAAGAGATAGAGAGACTAACATGACTAACAAGAATAACATATTTTTGAGTAGTTGGCAAAGAATAGGAAGTGCAAATTATCCAAAAAAGACTGCAGAGCTTTACAACCCAACCACAGTTATGACAGGTCCAAAAGCAAAAGAAATAAGAAAAAAAAAAATGCTACAAGTAATTTCATCTAGTGCTGAGGGCTAAAGAGCACTTTGGCCATCATCTCTCCATGAAATCTCATCAAATTAATTAACAACTTCAGCCAAAGGGATTTCCTCATTAATTACTGTTCTACTTAATTAGCTGTGCAATGTAACATAAGTCATGGGGGGATGGGTCGAGGGGGAACAAAACACATCACACCCTTTTGTGACAATGTCAAATCTTTGTTTTACATGAGACACATGGCTATTATTGTCTGAAATTAAGACTATGAGGCAAAGAAAACGTCCAATGTTTTAAAAGAGACACATGCACGTGAGCAAAAAACATTCAAGTCATTGTTTACTAAATTGACGAGAGTGTTAATGAACATAATGAAGGCATGAAATGATGTGCTTGTGTCTTCAGTGTAGTGTAGTCACTGTGGATTCAGGAGATGCCTTGAGTTTTATTTGGGTCAATGGAAAGAGTTGTAAATGAAGAAAAATCTGAGAAATTCAAGAAATTCAACTCGGACAGTAACACAAGAGAGACATATAAAAGACAAGTTCTAGTGGAAAGACGTCAGCTCGTCTCAGCATTAACACCAGAACTCCAGCATGTTACACTAGCAGCATGTTGGTTTTTCCAGTCCGACAAACATGTCAAGTCAAAAATCTAGGCTACATTTCACATCAAACTCTTCCTTTGGGCTTGCACCATGTTTCTCCACTCACTGCAAGAAAAGATGTCACGCTTCAAAAACATCAGTGATGGTGCGGTGGCTGTACTCGCTCAGACGCCCAGCAAGAGGAGACGTGGAGAGGATGGGGGAAGAAAAGGATGGATGCATCATCAAACGGGACAAAGTTTATTTGAAGCTGATAAAAGATGGCATTCATATTCATGAGGTAGAGAAGGACTCACTTCAGAAATACAGCCCAGTTCGCAAACATCAAAGCTGTGAACATAGTTATGAGAGATTAAATGGGTACCATGCTGACTGCACCAATGGATAAGCAGAAGGATCCCTCTATGTAGACAAAGAAATTTCAAGAAGAATGATGCTGCTTAGGAGGCCTCAGCTTTGTAATTTAGCCTGGTGCAAATGTCAAGGCTGTAGGATTAGCGGGTGAATGTATGAGCTTCATACTATATGACCTTGCTTTGATTTGCTGGTTATAGTCTCTGTGGTGAAGTGTCAGGGTCTGAAATGAATAACACTAAATAAACATGACCTTGACCTTCATCCCCATCCTTGTCATCTTAATTCAGCTTAAACTTAACGTACAGATTCCATTTATACCTAATTTATACACTACTGTTCAAAAGTTTGGGGTCAGTAACACCCTTTTTTCAATCAACTGAACACATCCTTGCTGATTAGTCAATAAAGACATTTATAATGTCAAATCCTGAAAAAATGTATCAGTCAAAAATGGTATTGACAAAAATATTAAACAGCCAAACTGTATTCAACACTAATAATAGGAAATGATTTATGAAGGATCATGTGACACTGAAGACTGGAGTAAAGGCAGTTGAAAATGCAGTTGCCATCCCAGGAATAAATTACATTTTTAAAACAGAAAATGGTTATTTTCAATTGTAATAATATATTTTACAATATTACTGCTTTTACAAGATTTTTATTACAGTATTTTTTAATCACAGAAAATATCAAGTTCGGAAAACTAACCTGTGAATTAACACAGGAGAAGACTTTTGATCAATAGAGTGACATCAAACATCACATACTGACCTCTTGAATCATTATAAATGAAATAAACTCCAAGTGTGACCAGCAATGTGACCAGCTGCGCGCGTGCGCGGCCGCGCAGAAGAAATAATTGCCGCGCAGAGAACAGACATGAAAATGATTGTAGTAGTTTAAATAAGAAATAATTGCAGTGCTCTGGACAACCGCTATAGAGTTATTGTCGCTATAGAGTTGGAACCGGTGAATGCAGTTTACAGGTTCCATAGAAAGAGAACGACTGAGCGCGTGAGAGCTGGCTGGCCCTGAGCCAAATCAGTCGCGGTAAGAATACTGTAATGTTTGCGGACTAAATACATCAATACGAGAGGCAACGCGAAACGAAAAGAAATGTGAAATAAAACGTCATGTTTTAATGAAAAATGGCGGAAATAACGGATGATGGACACAGAATGCTAACAAAACTCTGATACATTTACAATTACATTCCCACCACAGGTGTAGCTTGCAAACTCAAAATACATTAGTGATATACCTCAGTTTAAATAGATTTTTGTGTGTGGTGGTGTGGGTTTCAGGGATGTTTAGATAACTATAAAAGAGTTAACGTTCACTTTTCTTAAAAATATTTAGTTATATATAATATAATATAATATATAATATATTAAAACAAATGGAAGCATTTAAACTGATATAATACTGTGTATCAGTTTAAATACTTAAATATTTTATTATATTATAATGTAAGCCTTATAAAAAATTTATCTCACAAGGGGATTGTTTAGGGCTCCTTAATTGAGTTAATAGGATTAATGCTGCTCAGAATGCTGGAGCACAGATCATTTAGATCCAGCACTGATACTGCTGTCATGTGCTTTATTCTCTGAATGCAGAACATAAAGCGGCATCATTAAAGGGGACCAATTGTGCCCCTTTTTACAAGATGTAAATAAGTCTCTGATGTCCTCAGAGTGTGTATGTGAAGTTTTAGCTCAAAATACCCCACAGATAATTTTTATAACATGTTAAAATTGCCACTTTTTGGGGTGAGCAAAAATGCACAATTTTAAATGCAAATGAAGAGGGCAAAGCTTCAAGAGCTCATGCTCCGGCATACCAGCAACAACAACACAGGACAATCTCATGCACTGCAATTGTCAGAAACTGTCAGTAGCATTGTTCAGCCTTATATGTTTCAGAATCAAACTTTGTAAAAATCCAGGGTTGAAGAGACCCTCGTTTGTGAAGCAGCCTGGCGCAAAAGGATTGGCGCAAACATATAAGACTATTTTCTTTGGGACATTTCCTTTGAAAATGAAATTTACCCATGATGTCCTCAGATGGCGGAAGTCTATGGAGACTCTTATGTACATTGGTACATGTCAAAACACAACACTTGTAATGCAGTGTTAATTTCGTTGACGAATCATTTGACTAAATAAAAATGCGTTTTGAATGACTAAACTATGATAAAATCTACTCTAATTTTCGTCAACGAATAAAAATGAGACGAAAAGGAAAGAGAGGGACGATTTGGGAAGATATCCAGTCAGGACCGTTCTGTGTGGAAGATTTGAATTGTAATGTGCTGATCTAACCGCGGGAAACACGGCGCTGTTGCGCATTCTACAGGCTCGTGCAGCAGCACTTCAGACTGCTGCGCAATTAATGAATAGCACACATTTATGCCAAGAGATTGCTTATGAACTAATATTGATGAATTATGACAATGTTTACTACACTATGTTTATATAGTAATATGTTTTAGGCGGTTGTAAGAATGCATATTTATCACCCTCATGAGCAGCCTGCTACAGTGCATACTGCAGACATTTCAGAATAAGAGTCACTGTGTTTTTTGGGATGGTTTATAATTATTATTTTTTCCTGGTCATTATTGTTATTTTGTTTACACAATAAGTTGTATTTAATTTAATTTCTATTTAATTCATAGTAAACTACTGTATCTTCTGTCACAGGAAGGAAAGACTAAGAACATTATTTGACACATTATTCAATATATTTCATTGTAACCCAAGTATAAGGGTTATTATAGTTAACTAAACCTAAAACCAAAGAAATCTTCCTTACTTGAAATAAACGTTAACTTAAATAAAAAATAAATATATAAAAAAATGTAAACTTATTTTATTTCATCTAGTTTATAAGCTTTAGCTTAACCTGAGGTATTAAAATAAACAGAAATAAAAACATATAGACATTTAAAAGCAAAAACTAAAAGACAAACACAAAAAATTACTAAAACTTTTAACTAAAATTACAATTACAAATCAAAAATCAAATCTAATAAATATTTTAAACGAAAACTATAATAGTACCTCAATGATAACCGTGTCAACCCCTGAAAAGTACTGAATTTTGCTCTTTCATGTCTTTTTGCACTTGAACGGTCAAAAACCGTCCGCTTTGGAGAGCAAAGTACAGTTTGGGGAATATCAAATGTGCCTATATCAGTGTATAGGATATGTGTATTGTTAGAGAAATGCTTAATGCATAACATTTTAACTAAATTAGATTTTAGTTGACTAAATCTACTATAGATTTAGCCAACTAAAATCTTATATTTAGTCGACTAAAACTAGACTAAAACTAAAACAATTTCCGATGACTAAAATATGACTAAAACTAAATAGCATTTTAGTCAAAAGACTGACTAAAACTAAATCAAAATTTGCTGTCAAAATTAACACTGTTTTAATGCCTCTTTGGCGCAGACATTGTACAAGTACAGCTGCTACAGTGAGGATACAGAAATGGCGGACTCTGTGCTTCTCACTCAGGGCTGTCTCTATGCTAATAGGTCAGATCATCACCGGCTGTGGGCAGAAATTGTGTCATCGTAGGGGGAATCTGAATCAGCTCATTTGAAAAGACCGCTTTTGATTTATGGGAATTATAAAAAAAATTTAAATAAAAAAAATGAGTGAGTGAGTGGATTTTCACCATTGTACAAACACCTTATAAAAGTGAATTGTGCATAATAGGTCACCTTTAAGCATGAATGTGAATATAAGGTATTGTATTTTGTGATGGTTGGTGTGTCTGTGATAAGATCTAGAATCCTTGTGCATGTAAACATTCAATAATCTCAGTGCCGTGGCCCTGACATGACCTCACCCAATACGCCTCATCTTTCATAAACTGCTTACCATAAACATCACTGTGGTCATAAAAATCTATCTGGTGAGAAGGAAAAACACAGATATGGAAGAGAGCTATGCCATCTCATCGTCTCATCTTCCACATGCCACGCATGCTGATGAACATTTCTTCAAAAACACACACACAGTATCAGCTGCAGCACAATGAAAATCTCATTTTAGGCTTTAGGCTTATAAATACAATTGTGTAAAACCTCACAAAATGTTCTACATCTAGTTTTAGAACAGACATATTCAGGCATGCCCCATAAAATGTCCTAAGTTAGACAAATAGGCAACCTGAAACGCTGTGTTCCTATCTAAATGTAAAAAAAAAAGGAAGAAAATCGGCGAGTCCCCTTCTCTGATATTTATAGAATCGCTCTGGCTGTGCAGGGAAGCATCGAGGCAGCTGCTAACAAGGGAGCTGAGGACAAGACAGCTAGAGCCAGATGTACACTCTACTGATTATGAAAGCAATGTGAAACAGAGCCTTACCCGTAGGCCACGCCTGCAATTGTGCACTTCTTAAACTGCATGACGTTGCAGGTCAGGGTGCCTGTCTTGTCCGAAAAGATGTACTTCACCTGGTTTTAGGAAAGAGAGAGCAATAAAATACAGTAAATTAAGTAAAAGAAAGCAGACTAAAAAATAAATATTTTCAACCCATTTTACTTCCAAATACAACTTATTCTGAGCGAAACAAAAAAGCAAGGAACGGCATTTAAAGAATAGTTCACCCCAACAAGGAAAATTCTGTCATCATTTACTCACCTTCATGTAGTTTCTAAACCCGTACGATTTTCGTTCATGTTCGGAACACAAATGAAGATATTTTTAATGAAATCAGAGCAATTTATGTCCCTTAATTGACAGCTACGCAACTACAATTTTTTACTCTTCGATATATGATGAACAGATTTAATTTAAGCTTTTATTCACATACGCACATTCATCAACGCACACAGCAGTTATGGTAAACGGAAGCTAAAGCATGTTTGAGCTTCCACAAGAACCAATGAGATTTATACTCCTGTGTTATGCAGCACTTTTGAGCTTCTGCAAGAACCAATGAGGTTCTTTGGGTGTCAAAGCGAGTATGGTTGAGCTTTTGTTTATGTTTGTGATCAATGTGAATAAAAGCCTAAATTCAATCTGTTCATCATATAAAGTGATAGTCTCTTCAGAAAATTTGGACTAAACCACTCAATTCATATCGATTATATTTACAATCTTATATGAACCTTTTGAAGTATCAAAGTGGTGTAGGCTGTTAATGGACTGTCGATTGCATTAAAAATATCTTCATTTCTGTTCTGAAGATGAACGAAAGTCTTATGGGTTTGGAACAACATGAGGGTGAGTAAATAATGACAGGAATTAACTAAACAGTAAAAAGTAGGCAGTTCATTACATTAACTGGCATTAGGAGGATGTACTCTCTATTAAAATTCTGATAACTAATTTTATGGCTGATAAATGATGAATAGCAGATAGTAAAATTCTACATTTATTGTTTGAATAAAATGCAAAAGAACTAAAATGAATCATTTTAAATGCTTTAAGTGAAGAGTTTTTAAAGATTAACTTTAAGTGAGTGTTAGATGACAGCAAAGTTAATCTAAAAATAAAAATGGAGGAATCTAATGCATCCTTGCTTAATAAAAGTATTAATTTCACCTTTTGAATATAATGTATATCATGCATAATTGCAAGTGATTTTGCAAACGTAAATCAAATCAAAATATTAGTTTCATTTTTCCATTTTCATTAATCTCTTTTGTTTATTTCTGAAGCTGACGATGTGCAGTACCTGTCCTAACTCCTCATTCAAGTTTGATGTCCGGGCCATAGCTGGTGTGTTGGTGGCTTCGTACAGCATGTCAGTGTCCTAAAATACAGTGTATCACCAAGCATAATTAATAATCACAACCATTTTTTTCATTAATACCTTGCCATCTGGACCCCAAAACATGACTGTACCACTTTTAAATGATCTTGTCATACTCTGTCGCTCAAAGCAAGAGATATGAAACCTCCGCTCAAAAGTCTTGCCATTCAGGGGGAACTCACAAAACTCCACTGCATCTAAAAACAGTGTCTGTGTGCTTTAAACGCCCTGCCCCAAATCCAATTTTGGCATCTTCATATGGGTTATTTTGATAAAGCTCCACTTTCGTTTGGGCTGTGACTTTTTCTGGGATTGGCCCTGGAGGTTTAGGCAGTCTGCATTTCAAAGACAGCAGATTCATCAAGCAAGAACAGCTCCTGCAGCTCAGCCTTACACTCACCCAGTTGATGAAGAAAGCCTGGACGAACTTGATGACCTCTAGAGTTACCAGAAGACTGATGGGAATCAGGTTGTTGAAAAGGATGATGAAGGTGAGGAAGTTCAGGCCGAAATTAGCCGCTCCACCATCTGGAAAAAGAAGAGTGAGGGAAGGAAGAGGAGAGAGTGGAAGTAAGGTGACAGACAGTTTTCTGAGCAATGAAAGGCGTAATGGGATGGGGTGGACTGGGGAAGGATGATGGAAGGACAATAATGCCACAAGCTCATTTTTGCAACGTTTCCACAATGCTCCACTAGTGTTGTGCGAGCGTTGTGCAAACACTATAATCTGAGCTAATACAACTCTTCCACCCAATATCTCAGATAAGCCTCTAACCTACAAATTTACATTCAATTCTCCAATTAGGTCTCCATTAATTAGTAGCTAAACTGAGACTCGAGTCTTTGACGTCATAGCAGAAGCCTTGGCAATATGGGCAAGATTCAAAGCAACACATTATTCCACAATGCACTTGGGTGGGTGATCATGATTTCCGATCTTAAACATCAAATTTAACAAAGAGAGCAGCACACAGAGAAAGAAAAGTGTAATCAATAAAAACAAGACCACAGACACAAGACAGCTCAGACAGTTAAAGTCAACATGAAACAACATTCACAACCCATTTTACTTCATGCATCATATGTCCAAGTGAAGCAGGGTATTTAATGAGAGAAATACATTAAATTACGGCATTAACTATTAGCAAGATCTAAAAAAAACAAAAAAAAAAACAAACAAAAAAAAAAACATTACCTATAACAGTAGCCAAAAACAAAACTGAACGTCTAACTCACTATACTGTTTAATTGACTGGGGTCAGTACTAAGGTATTTTTTAAATACTTCTATTCAACAAGGATGCACTTTGACTTTTACACTCTTACAAATGTTTTCTATTTCAAACAAATTCTGTCCTTTTGAACTTAATATTCAAAGAGTCCTGAAAAATATGCATCACTGTTTCCACAGAAATATTAAGCAGCACAATTGTTTTGTATTGATGGTATTAAATGTTTCTTGAGCACCAAATCAGCATATTAGACTGATTTCTGAAGGATTATGTGACACTGAAGACTGGAGTAATGATGCTGAAAATTCAGCTTTACATCACAGGGATACAATATATTAAAATACACTAAAACAGAAAATTATAATATTTCACAATATTACGTTTTTTCCAATCAAATGCATCCTTGATGAGCATAAGAGACTTCTTTCAAAATCATTACCATTCAAAATGTCTAAGATTTGCTTTTTTTAGTGTACCCATAAAATACATTTTTGGTTATTGGTTAACATTAACCACTGATGAAATGGTGAGACCAACATGTTAAGGAAGTAAATGGGTTTAATTTCGATTTCATGTTGACTTTAAGTATTAATAAAAAGCTTTACCTGGGGGGGGGAAGGGTCCGCAGAATGCAAAAATGCTCTTTCTGAGCAGTTAGGAGAGGGAGTGCTTTCCCATACAGAATCATAGAACTAAAGAGGCTGGGCAATCATACAACTGCTATTGGAACTGACTCACAGAGAAAGGAAGAGGATTTGGCTAGTGGTGGGAAGGAAGACAATCAGTTTGGATGTTTCATTGTAAAGAAGCGGGACTCAGTCCAAAGTACCTTCCCATAATATGGAGCCGAACAGAGAGATGTGACATTTAGGAATATTTGAATAATTTGGAAGGTCTGAAATGGTCTCTTGCTTGTCATTTGAAGAAGACCTTTCCTGTTGGTAGATATTTGCTGCATTGGTAATGTACTAATAAGAGTACTAAGCACTACTAAAGAGTATGTAATAATAAATAAACTAATTTCCTTAATGTGGAATAGCCTTCTAGACTTAAAGGACTATTCTAGTCCGGTTAATTATTGTGATGCTGCTTTGAAACAATTTCTAAGTATAAACAGCAAAAAAATAAATAAAATTGTGTACTTGACTTGAAGATAAACTACACCCAACAAACACCAATCTCTGTATTCAATATCAATGCGCCAAAGACTACAGTACACAGCATTCTGAAGCAGTGGAAGATGCAGCACCCATCTCTCTAAGCTACTGCAGGTCGAGTGACATCAGTGCAGCAAGGAGTCGCGCTGTGGGGTCAGCAATTCTAGACACCGTCAGCATTTGTGCAGTACAAAACCTGCTACCTGTTATTTCATGGTCAGGAGTTCAACATGGGTGCTGTTGTTGCAGGTGGCGTGAATGCATAACAAACGACTGCAGCTCAAGTGCTATGTAGCCCCACCTGCATGTGCGCTGTTTGGATACATACTGGGACGGAAGCCAAAGCCAAAATATCACAGGTTCAAAGTCAAATGAATTATTTATGAAGAATAATTAATCATCAGCTTGAAGTGTGCGATGCTTAGATTCATGAGTGGAAGGTGTGTATTCATTGCCCTCTGTGTACGCCTGCTACCCCAATCTGGAAAACTTTTCACCTCTGGGGATGAAACCTATCCTGATGTCCAGCAGAACAAAACCAAATAGATCCAATCATGCCCAAGAGGTCAAGAGTTGGCTGGTTAGAGTGACCAAGTTAGTTTGCAGATCTTTTAACTACACCATTTGCCATTTTTCTCCATTGATGGCCATCCAAAAGAAGGTCAGTATTCTGACTAAAAGATTTAAAATTTCCTACTTGTGCATCTACCACTGAAATTATTAGCAATGCTAAATAGATACACTACCGTTCAAAAATTTGGGGTTGGTAAGATTTTTACACAAGATGTAATATAAGTCTCTGGTGTCCCCAGAATGTGTCTGAAGTTTTAGTTCAAAATAGCCCATAGATCATTTATTATAGCTTGTCAAATTTGCCCCTATTTAGGTGTGAGCAAAAACAAGCTGTTTTTGTGTGTGTCCCTTTAAATGCAAATGAGCTGCTGCTCCCGGCCCCCTTTCCAGAAGAGGGCAGGCTTTAACAGTTTGCGCTTCGGTCGCTCAACAACAAAACTGGAGAATCTCATGCAGCCAATATTTTCAGGATTCTTTAATACATATAAAGTTCAAAAGAACAGCATTTATTTGAAAAAGAAATCTTTTGTAACGTTAAAATGTTTTTACTATTTAATGCAGCCTTGCTGAGTAATTATTGATATTAAAAAAATAAATTAATTAATTAAAAAAAATCTTTTGAATGGTAGTGTAGTACCCTACAGGTATTATGACCTCATAATAATATATCTATAATCATAATATATATCTATATATCACAGTATACCTCAAATGTGATCATACCTCTAACTGAAGAACAGGAAGTGTCCGTTTTTTTTTTTGTTTTTTTTAAAATGGTAAATATGACCAGCAATAGCACAAATCAATGCCACCTCTCACTTTTACGGCTCCACTAGGAAGGCAAACAACAAACATAGAAGACTGAGTCCCCCTCCTTTAGAGGAATAATCAATTTCATGATGGATACCTGCTTTATGACCTCACTGTTACCTCACATGACGCCCAACATCATTGTTATTTCCTTTCCAAATGATTGCGGTGGGTGTGAATGATTACAGATGGAACCCAGCATTCACGGTGGTGCATCTCAGCATTTGACAACATTTTCCAAGAACTCACAGAGCATAACAAGTAGGGAACCGTGTAGGTCATAAAACAAGATGCGATCGATTTGGACACAAACAGCCCCTCCTATTTAAATCAAGAGTAATGATGGTGGTGACATGTTAATCAATTTGCAAGTGGCTCTTGCCGCAAATTTAACCGATTTTCGCCTGTCGTTGGTGCGCAAAATTGTATATTTTTCTCTTTTTCAATTACCTGCAATGCTCGAGGCAAACAACAGATGTGTTCCCATCACTGTTCATTAAAAATTAACGGCAGTGATGTATTTCTTTATATCGTACCTTTACAATCCAAACATTAAGCCTATTAGCATGGACTTGCTCATCTGCTCCAGAGCTGAGCATTTTCAGCCTCGTCTGTCAGCACCGGTAAAACAAACACAGCAGAATGAGTAGGAAGAGGAGGAGGAGGGTAAGAGGAAAAGGAGGGCATTTAGAAAATGTCACGGTTTGACCTCCAGGGTCTTCTGCTTCTACACGGGAATACATTTCAAACTCTTGCTCTGACAGGGCCCGTGGGTAACTTGCTCCTCTCCACGTGTGTTTCTTTGGGTCCGAGGCTCACTGTCATACTTCATTAGTTAGGCACGAGCGAAAGGGCGCTGCCATGGCCGAAGCCGGAGCTTGCGAAGTGTTTAACGTGTCACCAAAATAAAGGAAGGGGAGGCACGTTTTTGACATCAGGCATTAAGAGGGTCTACGAAGTGTAGAGCTGGAGGGGAAAAACCTATCATTGGATTCCTGGTGTGTGTGCAGTCCTCTGCAATTACCCTCTCAAAGTAGGGCAACCATATAAGTGGCTTCGGTAGCTTAGCAAAAGCTGAGCTTCAGTTAGGGGTTAGTAAGGAGGGGTCATTCACAGATGGCCAAGGGTTTTAAATGGTTGTTACCTGGAGCTGTTAAGAAAATGACAACAACAAAGAAACAAAAAACACAAACCAAATAGAATGTTAGAAAGGAAGCTGATAAAAAAACGAACGAAAAAAAGTAGTACAGCAGCGTTTGTGATATTCAACCATTTATACATTCACATGTCTATGCATATTAGAACTAAAAGGGAAAGATTTTCCTTTCCCTTTTTATTGACAAATATTCACATATGCAATGCATATTTGTTTACATAGAGGGAAGACAAAAATTATTGACAATAAAAAAAATGAAAGCACACATAGACGCGCAAGCGGTCTAGCATGACAGAAGGAAGGGGGGTCTGGTTCTTACAGTTGAGATCCATGTACCAGGCGTCATTGCCGTACTGATACTTCCAGATGGTCTGGCCGATGGAGCAAACCAACGAGATGGCCAAGAGACAGCCGAAAAGCACGAGGATCTGAAAGTTGGTGATGCGCTCCACATTGGAAAGCTTCAGAGGGGGGCGCGTGGAGTTCTGGAGGACACAAATCATCATGGTTTCTCAGATTAAAGCTGGATTTGGGATACAACTAAAGTGGACTGAAGCGGACCACTCACCTGCATGAGTTTGGTGTCGTGTCCTGTGTAGACCACGATACCGTGCACCCACTGTGTGTTCCTGAGTTGAGCTCCTCGCAGCAAGATCTGATCGGGACCCAGTGGTACAGTGCTAAATATGGAGCATACATGACAATTTGACTATTTCACCATTTCACAACTTCAAACAATGAATCCCACCTAAAAAAAAATTAAGCATAACAGAAGGAGAATGTAATGTTTGATGCAAATAACTGCACCGAGGGAGGTTTAATGAAAACATGACAATTTGAGATTGTATAAAAGTACAGCTTTGTTCCTCTCTAGATATCAATACACTATTAAACCTGCCTTAAAGTACCAGGGAGACATTTTAATTCTTCAACTTCGATCGAAACCATTGTGCTGAAATTAACTTGTATCATACTCGTCAATATTTCAGACTAATGAAAAACAGCCTCAACATTTCTGTCCTAACTTCTGCTTTTCTTTCTTTCACCTCAAGCCAAATTTTCTCTTCTCTTACCTGTGTCCATCCAGGCGAATATTGCCCACAAACTCATAAAGGTGTCTGTTGGGACTCTCGCATTCCATCCGTCCGGATAGACGCATCAGACTGTCGATATCCTTAATCTCAGTAGTGATATGTAGACCCTGAGTATAACAAAAAAAACAACAACATATTTACACAAAAATTCACATTGATAAACTATTAACTGAATTGTAGAGCATCAACAACAGATAAAACATAAAAAGAGCAAAAATTTACCTGTCTGATCTTGAGATTTGTTTCTCCATCCAGATTTGAGGTCTCAATGTAGCACATTCCTTGAGGTTCACTAGGATAAACACAATTATGAAAAAAAAAAAAAAACACTTTAATATATTACGTTTATATATGGATCTACCAGAAGAATGTTTTGGAGTTTACTGAAATATATAATAAACACTAATATAAACTTACACACTACCGTTACA
This sequence comes from Megalobrama amblycephala, assembly GCF_018812025.1. Lineage (NCBI taxonomy): Eukaryota > Metazoa > Chordata > Actinopteri > Cypriniformes > Xenocyprididae > Megalobrama > Megalobrama amblycephala. The sequence continues at coordinate 17,265,805 of NC_063066.1, read as the reverse complement.
GTTATTTTGAATTGTAATATTATGTCACAATACTACTGTTTTTTTTTTAACCAAATAAATGCAGCCTTGATGAATGGTAAAGTCTTAAAAATAGCATAGCCTAGGTACATTTAAAAATATCAAAATATAATATTAAACAACTACATGACACTGGCCAAAAAATATGTAACTACATCAAATTTAATATATAATTAATAATAATTAAAGAAAGTTGGGCCACATCATACAAAACCAAACAGCTAAATGAAGCCCCTTAAATCAAAGATGCTTTGTTTTCAAGAGCTAGTAGTTTTCAGTTAATATTGTATGGAAGGAAAATCCATTGGGCAGCATATTTTCTCCAAACTGTATAAAGCATTTTAGTACTTTGACTGAAAATGAAAATATATTGCTCTAATGGGACACCCTTAGATCTTTCATTTTCCACTGATTCAGTCGATGCATCTTTGTTTATGGCCATGCATTCTGCTGTTTTTATTTTTAGTGACATTCTCCACAACAAAGGAAAGATGCAGCACGCCAGACAAATGGACATTCAGCGTTAATACTAAGAAGAGCAAAAGCAGGATAGTGAGTACACAGGGCCAAAGCTGTTACACATCTCTCCTTCAATAAACAATAGCAGGCTTGAACAGAAAAGATGGTCCTTGTACTTAAACAAGTTATTAGAATAGTATGCTCTGCTTTGGGTCTATACAAAACAAAAATGGATGTCAGAACTCATTTCTTCTGTATTTGTATTATTTAGTTGTCGAAAAAATTTAACAAATTCCCACCAAAACGTCATATTAATCTGAATGAAAGGACGTTAAGAAATATCTCACAGATTCTGTGTATAAACAATGCAAGTTACTATAAAGGTAAATCACAATACTGTACTTTGTGATAATGTGACCGCATGCAGGGAGTCACATCGGAGTCAGAGCTCCTGCTGAAGCCATGCATTGTGCAAACAGCTGTGACATTTACAGTCATTCAATGGGCCTTTTCTCCAGCTGTGTTAGAGAAGAGCTTTGTTTTTTCTTGTGTGCACATGCTGAAGCATCTCCAGCACAAAGCAAAGGTCTGTAATACGTATCTTTCCAGTTAAAGGAAAAGGCTTTATCAGTATTTTCTGTTGGGAGTTGAACAGAGTTGTCTTCTGAGAAATTAAAGCCCAGTCAACAATTTTTTAGTGCTCGAATTTAAAGGATTAGTTCACTTCAGAATTAAAATTTCCTGATAATTTACTCACCCCATGTCATCCTAGATGTTTATGCCTTTCTTTCTTCAGTCGAAAAGAAATTAAGGTTACTTAGGGTGCGTTCACACTTGTAGATCGGTTAGTTTGGTTAATTTGGTCCGGACCAAAGAAGAAAAAAAAACATTTACTCCTGGTCCGGTTAGCGTTCACATTGGCAATTTTATCACCGAACCAAAAGATACTGAACCTTAAGGCATAGGGATGCATTCACAACGTGATTGGTCGGATTTTATGACGTATTGCCTATTTTGAGACGGAACTTATCGAGCATCCAAAACAGTGCTGTTTGCTGAGGTAAATGCACTCGTTGTGTGTGCGTAGCGGTGCGTAGCCTGCATGTGATGGTGTTTTGGTCAGCTGGGAACCCGTGAAGAGCTTATAAAATGTGTAAAGTAGTCAAAACACCGGCGGGAATCCATCCGTCACACACACAAATGATCTGCTGCATGGAGACGCGCGTCTGATGCCTGTGATGGGCAAACTCCCGACTATGACAAGAAAAACCGACACGCGTGAGGATTCTGTCCTTTTTAGGGTCTCGTCTTCCTGTTTTTGGTCCGTTTACATGTCTTTGGTCCGTGTTGCGTTCATATATAATTCGAACCGCACCAGAGTTCGTTTGGAAGCGGACCGAAACCCATCTTTTCAGCGGTCTCGGTCCGCTTGTTTGGTGCGTTCACATATGTTCAAATGAACCGCACTAACCGAGCAATCGCACCAGGGTTCGTTTTAATCTAACCAAACATGACAAGTGTGAACGCACCCTTAATGAGGAAAACATTCCAGGATTTTTCTCTATATAGTGGACTTATAGTGAAGGTCCAAACTCCAGTTTCAATGCAGCTTCAAAGGGCTCTACACGATCCTAGTCGAGAAATAAGGGTCTTATCTAGCGAAACTATCGCCTACAAATGTTCATCTTACACATGGTCACACGTTACGTAGGTGGAAGTACTGCGGTTTGGCGAAAAAACTCCATTTTCTCCTCCAACTTCAAAATCATCCGAGATCATTGTTTTACCTTTTTTTTGTAAAGGCTGATCGACTTAGTCTTTGCACGTTCACTCTGTAAACAATTGCTTGGTACTTCTGCCTACATTATGCATGACCTTTCCAATGTGATTATGTAATGCGTGGCGGATCGCAGAGCTAGTGCAAGAAGGTATATACATTTTATTTTATTTTACTTTATTAATTTTTTTAAATGACCGATTGTTTCACTAGATAAGACCCTTATTCCTCGTCTGGGATCGTGTAGAGCCCTCTGAAGCTGCAATGAAACTGTAATTTGGACCCTGTTAAAGTCCACTATATGGAGAAAAATCTGAGAATGTTTTCCTCAAAAACATTAATTTCTTTTCGACTGAAGAAAGAAAGACATAAACATCTTGGATGACATGGGGGTGAGTAAATTATCAGTAAATTTTAATTCTGAAGTGAACTAATCCTCTAAGAATCTTATGCCTAACAGTGGTCTAACAATGATCTGAGTTTACCGAGTCCAATTTATTGCACAATTATCAGACACATGGTGTGGCTGGACAACATATTCAGGATAATTTTGCTGGTGGTATTAAAATAAATGAAATAAATTTTGTTTTAAGCATCACTGACTCCAACAGCAAAAACAGCATTAGAGTTAGTAAATTAAATTCATTTTCATGAATCAAATTTGTTTCAGTTTCACTGAATCAGTTTCAAAAGCTTCATTTTCTTCCTGCATTAAAATGTTTACGTAGGTAAATAAATTTTTACTATATTACAGGTTTTCACTCCTAAATATACATGCATATATGCATAAGAAATTGTTTAAAGCCTATAAAAATATTTTTAATACAGACAGAAAAATTGATATCACCCAGTGCTAAAACCCAGCAATATCAATCAGAGCATAGCAAATAAAAATGGCATAACCAAAAATAACATCAAAAGCTGATAAAAACAAAGCACCAGGCCAAAACAAGAAAAAAAAAAAATGGAGAGAGTAAAATATTAAAGTAACAGATTCTCTCCACCTGTGCACACCATTCCCACCCATCCCACATGCAAACCGGAGCTGTTCCTGACCTGGAGGACAGAAGGATGAGGTCGGCCGGGAGGTGATCTCCATTGGCTGCTCGGACTACCTCCCCTACCGACACCTTAATTTACCCAGCAGCCCCGGCGCAAGGGGAATGACACGAGTGAAGTCGGGAGAAGGTTGTTCATCACGTGAGGTGGGAGGGTGACAGGTGGAGATGAGAGGAAGGAAAGGACATAAGATGGATAGAGGAGGGAGGGCACACAGACCAAGACAGGGAAGAGAGACACAAACACACAAATGTTTAATCTTTACAGAGGAAAAAAACAAAACAAACATACAATGTTCACTGCTCAAAACCCATCCGAGCCAAGCTAAACCATCAGTAAAGAGGGGGAAAAAACTGAACGCTGTCAGAATGATAACTTAATCTCAAATTACACTTATCTGTACTTGATATACATGTCTGAAGACCCTCAATACTTTGGGACAACTTGAGGCCTGGCTGGCAAATGGATTTTGACAGTGAAGAGGATAATGTTGAACACAACGTCATCAGGTCAGTATTAATCAAGAAGCAAACATCCGCAAAAGGAAGTGTTGATTTTATAAGAAAAACTCCTCCAAAAATGAAAATTCCGCCATTTTTATTCATTCTAAACCTATGTGACTTTTGGATTTGGAACAACAGAAGGCAAGTAAACAATGGCAGAATCTTCATTTTTGGGTTGAACTAGTCATTTGTGAATTTCAAATGACATTTGAAATCATTTATAATGTCACTGCATTGATTTACTGTAGGGCCTTATCTCAGGGTTATCTTATTAGCCTGTTAATCATCACTTCCTTTGGGTGTTGAGTGTGAGACAGGGGCATAAGCACGGACAGGGTCCCTTCTGATGACACAGACTCGTCTACCTGGACGACAGCAGTATAGCATCTGCTGGTACGAAATCTTTGCCATTAACTTTAACTATGTCTCCAACCACAACCTGCAAGACACAAACTAGTTATCAATTCAAAAACTTCATATCAAACTTGCAGCCATTGGCAAAAGCAGAGAAATAATACATTACTGGAGCCAATACATCTGGCTGACACTGGCAAGAAAGATGCTTTTATATTTGATGCATTTTACATATTTCATTTAGGAAGTGCTTGGATCCATGAGACTAGCATTAAAAATTAGGCTATTTCATCAATAACATTCTCTGTGATACAAATAAACAATTTGTCTTTTCGGATTTGCATTTTTAATCATCTTATTAGCCATAATCCAGTACAACTAGAGGACGCTGCTTCATAGCTGCCATTTTGATTCAAAGTGGAAAGCTACTTAAATATGCACAAGTTGATACACGATTTATAAGTATGTTAAAATGCATTATTCATTCTGTGCACTGTAATTCAAAAGTGTGTCACAGTGAGGCTTTATAAAATGATGGGCGACAAGCAGCCCAGCTCCACAAAACTGTTTGAATATTGATGAGAAGACAATTAAAAAATGAGCTAAAGATTTAATGAGGGCTAAAGCAGAAAGATATTTTACTTCATTGTCCATTCTAGCAGCACTTAGTAGAATTGCAGCTTCAGAAAATATACTAAACGAAACAAATGTGAGAAGTGATGGTTGATGACATCACATCCTATTCTGTGAAATCGTGAGGTCATCAGGGCACAAGTTAAAGCACTCTCGCAGATGTGCACTAATATAGCAAATGGTAATGAGTGCCCAGTCACCAGACCACCATATCTCCAGCCATTTCCTTTTGCTTTCACCTTATAATTATGGACTGTGTGTTTCTGTCAAGACAATTAGCTCTACTCTCTCTTAACACACTGAAAAGCTGCTCTGTGTCTGGCTGTATTGTCTGTAGATCTCTATGGTGGCCGCACGTAATTGGCAACCTGGTTAGATTCTGCTCCTTTGCCTCAAACCAAATGGAGAGAGCTGAGAATCAACAAAAGAAAAAGAGTGGAGAGGGAAGTTTCCTCCACAGAAAAACACCAAAGCACCTGTTTTTGAAAACGGAACCTGCTCTGGTTTACACCAGAGGGCATCTTTATATGCATACTCATCTGATCTCTCACTCTCTTTCTAAGAGTATGTCAACTTGTTTTTATTTTGAAATTCAGCGAGGCAGTCGGTATGAGGAACACCATCTGCTGCAGTACCTTCTCCCAATGTACAATCTCCCAAGCGCCGTTCCTCAATACTAAAAGAGAGAGAAAGAGAGAACAATCACCAACAGAAAAGGTAGTATATAAAGTAATATATAAATAGTATATAAATAAATAGTATATAAACTAAGACACCATATTAGAGCTTAGATATATATATCCACGTTGTGTATATATATATATATATATATATATATAGCTATATATATATATATATATATAAATAAAAATAGCCACTCAATATTAAATATTAAATTATTTTAATTATCATAATTAAAGTTTTAATTGTATTAAATTGAACAAGCTCAACATTCAGCATTCAATCAAATATTCTTAAAGATTAATTATTATTAATAATGTTACTTCAACATATTATTTATTCAACATAATATGTGTGTGAGCAACAAGCAAGATGTGCATTTGTAAATTCGGTGACAGCGTGTGTTACCAGTTTCAAAAGGTGTGTGACCGCGGCGCGCCGGCGCCTCCATGTCATAATTACATTGTCTGCTATATTGCTTTTTATGTATTAAATCCAGGTAATTGGATGATGAAAAATGTATTAAAATTAAGATACAATTTATACTAAACGAAATTCACTTTAAAGAAAATCTTTCTTCAAAACAAAACTTAAACTTGAAACTAAATGTGCTTATTTAATGGCTAAAACACGTAGACTACAGACTCTCTTTTACTCTCTTTTTGTACAAATTGCAGCACATTCATTTAATTCTGAATTTGCACATGTAAGTTGAAAAGCATTTGTTTGTGCATAGTAAACATATCCGTAACATTTATCAAGTTCATAATTGTGCGTGCATGTATTAATTATTATCTTAATGAATAATACGACAAGGAGAAGCATGTAAACTGCGTTGTTTGTTTATTAAAACTAGTTTAAAATGTTTCCATACCTCCGATTTTCCTCCAGACTTGCTCAAAGTTATTCTCCTGTTTTAATTTTTTTCTTTGCTTCTTCAAGCTCAATATACTTAAGCCACATATACACTGTTCGTATATGGCTCCGACAAGGTTTTCCGTGTCCTGAGCGGTGTCATACTCATACCAGATAGCATATACAGAAGCGAAGTTTTACGTGTTTTTAATGGCTAAATGGTTATATTTATACACATATTGCTACATATACATGAAGTTACACATATATATTCCATATATACAAAAACAAAGAAATTTCAAGTTTTTCAACTTCGAATCTCTTGTCTTCAGTTTCTGTCATTGTAGTGATGTGAAATATCAGCATATACAGGATTATTTTGACTTTATTTTGTATTTGAGCTGCGAGGCGCCTATCTTTAGCGAAGCGGCGCAGTGAGCCCCTTCTGGGACGCTTCTCAAACGCACCGTGGCGCGGCTGGTGTAAACACGAGCATTGACTAGAGTAGCCGCGAATCAGCTCCGGTAGCCGCGTCGCAGCCGTAACGTGCCGCACACGTGTGCAGTGTAAACGAGGCTTATAAGCTACTGAATAGTACAGCACGCACAGCAGGTGTGATGCGTCACGCGTGCGAGACTGCGAGTGGACGAGACGCTGCGCATGACACGTGACGTGCTTTATCAAGGGCCCGGCCCGACCCGGCCCGAGGACGGTGGCGGGAAATATCGGCCCGACCCGGCCCGCGGGTCGGGTCGGGCCGAGTCCGGGCTCGGGCTCGGGCATACATCTAACATACATACATATATATACTCATATACACATATATATATAGCTCATGCCTTGTAAGGCAAACTAAAGCTCATGTCTGTAAGACAAACTAATGCTACTGCTTACTAAAAAAACAACAACAACAACAACAACAACAACAACAACAACAACAACAACCTAGTTTACATCCCCATCTCAACTTTGTTTCAATAGGAAATCAGGAAAGAAAAATCAGAAAAATGTATGGGGTTTTTAAAGAAGACCAGTGAGCAAAGAAATGTCTTACCTTGTGTTTCTTTCTTGTTAACAACATTATCAGCTTTGTGACGTTTCTGTAAATAAATAAAAATTATAATTAAAAAATTTTGTTCAAAATGAGCCTTACCTGAAAAAAATAAATAAATAATTTTAGATAGATGGACATGGAATTGTGTAGATTTTATAATTTTCTGCTAAAGTGAAATCAGAAATCCGATCAATTCCACTAAAATAAGTACGACTCTGGTTAGAGTCTGAAAAACCATCAATATCCACAATAAATAAAAAAAAAAAAATAAAAAAAAAAAAGTATATCGTCTTTGACAAGCATATAATTATTACAAGAATGTAAATACAGCATGCATTCAACAAAGTTATCAGAAAAAACTAAAACCTCTTAGAAAACAGAAAAAAAACTATTTAGCGAAAGTGATGTTTTACAGGTATAGCGATCAATAAAACTGTGCTTATCGAAAAGAGAAGAGATTTTTTCTGTCCCTTTTTATTTAGAACGTGATGTATTAAAATATCTAAATAACAGAAATGTAAAAACTAAAACTGAAAAACAGATTAATTAAAACAGACAAAAAAACTAGTAAATACACACAAAAAACAGAAAATATTACAATAAAACTATTTCAATATTACTAAAAAAAAAATAGTATCTTAGTACTCAATACTAAAATAGCACTGATACATACACAAAATATATCAGTTTAAAATAAAATAAAGTAAAATAAAAAAATTAAAAATCTGTTGCTTATAAAAATAAGCATGCTGCCATTAAACAGAGACAGTATCTCTCCTGCCTTTCCATCCTCCCCTTCTTGTATCTCTCTCTCAAATTTATATTATATCAAATGGATGTTAAATGTGACAAACAGCCTCATTCATATTACTGGAGAGCTTAAAGAGCAGCCCAAGTCACATGACCTCCCCTCAGACTCTGCAGGAGAAAAAATAAGTTCTCGGGTCTCAGATCCCATTCATCATCCAGATCAGCTCTGGTGCAGTGTTGGATAACTCATCCTTCCTCCTTCTCACACTCTCCTCTCAGTTTCCATCTCCCTTACTCTTTCCTTCACCTCAACACAGAGCAGAGATCAGGCTATGTGGAAGGAAGTGTTGATTTAATTACGCATCTAATCTAACTGATGGCTTGTCTGCATTGAACATGGGAGCAAGAGGAAGGAACACATAACAGTAAAACAAGACCCCAAAGGGAAGAGGAGACAGCAGTTTGGATTTGTGGTAAAATGCAGCACCAAATCCCAGCTGGATTAGCGGAGTACAGTGGGGTGCAGCTGATAAGCAGGCCACGGTGTGAAGAGAGCACTGGCGTGTCACCTCTTTGTTATACTCTGTCTTTGTTAGAGATGCCGGATTATGACGAGTTACGGATTATAACGGAGCCTGCTGGCTTCTTTTGAAACTCGTACACAAAAGACACAGTAGGAAAGCTCAAAACAAAAAATGTGACTCTAAACTACACAACTGTTAAAAGATTGAGACCAGAAAGATTTTTTTTTCCTGATATATAAATTATCACTTTTAGTCAGCAAAGATTCATTAAAATTGATCAAAAGAATGAATGGTTGCTGAAAATTCAGCTGTCATAACAGGAATAATGTATATTTTAAAACATGAAAACTGAACAAAGTTATTTTAAGTTGTAATAAAATGAAATATATGAGCATAAGAGACTTCTTAAAAAAAAAAAAAAAAAAATTTTTACTGAAAAAATATTTACATTAAAAAATATCACTGAAACGTTTGAACGGTCATGTACATTCAAAAAGCATGATAAAACTGGAAATAATAAATTCAGTGGAACACTAACACCATGTCCTAACTACACGCGACATGCGATAAAAGGTATTTTTTCCATGTTAATCTGAGTTTTTGTCCTAACCAGCCGCGACAAGTGACGATTCTATTTTAGAAACGGTTTATATTTCTCTGCGACGTTGCGACTGGATCAGCAACACAAAGTATGGCAATGATGATATCAGGTAAATTTAATGTACTTTATTTAATGTTAAAAGCTTCTAATGTGAGTTTGAATATCATTCTGTGTTCCCAGCTTTTTAGCTATAATAAAAACAACACTGGCTAATTCACCTTAGATCTTGAAAATAAATAAATGGGCACAAGAACATTCAAACTTAACTCAATGCGAACAAACAAGGGTACTCAATGACAAAGATTGGCTCAGTCACTCCGTATGTACTTTAAATAATGTTTAAATGGTGTAATATTTCTGAATTTTACTAAGTACTTGCCCATTTCATTGTGTCTGCTGTGCACTTGCCGAGAGAGCCCGCCCACACTCTCTTCCTATTGGCTCTGGTTTGATTGATTTTATCACTTCTCATTGTCGCATTGCGTCTAGTGTGGACAGTCAAATTGCTCGTCGCTGGAATCTTATCGCATCGCGTCTGGTTAGGACACGGTGTAAGATGTTTTACAAAATGACCATGCTGCTTTTTTTATACTCCGAAGGTAGACCATAACTAGGAGTACCAAGCTCTAGGGGGAAAAAAAAAATTATAAAAAGCATGCTTGTGATGCTGAGCCGGCCAATAATGAGTCGCCGTTCTGGCATAGAACATGGAAGCCTTGAGGTCATTTTTGGAAATGACGTTGCTGTACATGTGTGGTTCAGAAATCCTCGAATTTCATCAAAAATATCTTAATTTGTGTTCTGAAGATGAACGAAAGTCTTACGGGTTTGGGACGACATGAGGGTGCAGTGTAAACAAAATTTATCAAAATATCATCTTTGGTGTTTGAAAGGCAGTCATTCAGGTTTGGAACAATATGAGGTTGAGTAAATGACAATTTTGATTTTCAGGTGTACTATTCCTTTAAATACAAAAACAAACCATTAAAGTCTGACAAAGAAAAGCTAGCACTAACAAGAGAAGCCATTTTCTCATCTTATGGGATGTCTCAAATACTAGAGATCATTTTTACTTGAAGGGGAAAGAAAGCAAAGGTCATCTGACCATTCACAGCAGAATGGTACATGACAGCAGAGTGGTGAATTTACCAAATGACTTTCACTTCCAGAGCTAGTCTTGACCTCACAGATTTGAACAACACATCAGAGACCCATATAAAATGCTGAGCTGGTTATTCTGACCACAGCATCCAGCACAATACGATCGAATGGCCGTCCAGAGGGAGCCGGGAGAGCAGGCTCTGATTTCAGGGTCACAGCACTATGGTGGATCCACTTGGGCTGGTGGTTTTATCCCAGTACTCACGCTTATATGTAAATTTCTATGTAAAAGAGGTCTTGGAATTAATTTACATGCCAAATGAGATGATAGTTCAGGTCAGGAAAAAAAAAAAAGCTTACTGATTGGAAAGTGTTTTGGCTAATGGCAGTGAAATCCATTCTGCTATGTACATAATCACCAGAGAGTGAGATTGAATTATCAGGAAGAGTAAAAGAGGTAAACCTGAACGCAGTCTAAACACTGACTCGGATAATATAACAGCTGTGAAGGGCAAAAGAGAATAAAACCTACAGCAAGCATGACTAGAGTAGAGTACAGTCCTTTCTCATTAAAAATCATCCCAACTGCAAACAATAAAAAAGATAAACTGAAATATGAAGAGTATTTGCTCAATTTTGTTGTTCGATCTGCATGACATACTACTGATTTATGTTCGTTTAAAGGATTAGTCCACTTTTAAATACACTTTTCCTGATAAATTTACTCACCCCCATGTCATCCAAGACGTTCATGTCTTTCTTTCGTCAGTCGAAAAGAAATGAAGGTTTTTGAGGAAAACATTCCAGGATTATTCTCCTTACAGTGGATTTCAATGGCTACCAACAGATTGAAGGTCAAAATTACGAAAGTACATTCAAGGCGATATTTTGTTTATAAAGCATAAACGGTTGTATTTTTTTCTAAAATGACCGATCGTTTCGCTAGATAAGACCCTTATTACTCATCTGGTATCATTTAAAGCTCTTGAAGCTGCACTGAAACTGTAATTTTGACCTTCAATCTGTTGGTAGCCATTGAAATCCACTGTAAGGAGAAAAATCCTGGAATGTTTTCCTCAAAAACCTTCATTTCTTTTCGACTGACGAAAGAAAGACATGAACATCTTGGATGACATGGGGGTGAGTAAATTTTTCAGGAAAAGTGTATTTAAAAGTGGACTAATCCTTTAAGGCAGGGCTCCTTATTTTGCAAGTACACTACCATTCAAAAGGGGATGAGTAAGATTTTTTTTTTTTAAATAAATTATTCCTTTTATTCAGCAAGGACACATAAAATTGATTTATAACATTTAAAATAAATGATCTTCTTGCGACCATACTATTTAACAAAGAACCCTAAAAAAAAAAAAAAAAAAAAAAAAAGAAAATGTTTCCTGGGCACCAAATCAGCGTATGATTCTGAAGGATCATGTGACAATTGCTGCTGAAAAACCAGCTTTGAATCTCAGGAATAAATTACATTTTAAAATATATTAAAATAGAAAACAGTTATTTTAAATTGTAATGTTTCACAATATTACTGTTTTACTGTATTTTTGATCAAATAAAAGCAACCTTGCAGAGCATAACAGACATTTAAAAATCTTACTGCCCCCAAAATTTTGAACTGTAATGTATCTATTTGTAATTCGTATCCATTTCAGTGGTAGTTGCACAAGGACAAACTTAGTCAGAATACTGACTTCTTTTGAATGGCCATAAATGGAAAAAAATCGTTTTATTTGCAGCCAGATGGTGTACGACATCTGCAAACTAACTGGGTCAAACTAACCAGCCAACCCTCGACCTCTTGGGGATGATTGGATCTATTTGTTTTGTTCTGCTGGACATGAAAATCCAGCTTTGCCATCACAAGAAAAATATATTGAAATAGATAACTGCTCTCTTAAATAGTAATAAAATTTCACAATATCACTGTTTTTACTGTATTTTTGATCAAATAAATGCAGCCTTTGTGAACATAAGAGACTTTTAAAAACATTATTTGGTTGTAATTGGCACTCAAGCGTGCCACATAAGTCCTGAAAAGTGAAGCCAAAGCATCTCGATCGCCCCCAGGTGGCTGGATGCAGTATAGGTCATAAACCTCACCCTCTCCATGTAATATAATGGGATGTGAGACAAACTAAAAAGTCAAATTACACATCAAATATATTTTTCTAAAGATGGTTTCTGTCATTTTAGGCAGTTTTTAAATCACGCTGATGTTAGTTCAAGTGTTCGTTCTTTAAATAAGTTTGGTTTTAGTTATTTATTTGATGCTATAAAAACACAGGTTTTGATGTCAAGATTGACAGCTGAGATTGACAGCTTCTCTGTATGAAGTAGTCAATGAAGCACCAGCTAACTTTTTCTGGATCTTCAGGAGAAGATCGGAGCTTTAATTTTAATTTCTACATTTCCAGAACTGTTTGTTTCACACCGACATAATGAGTCGTTCTGCAGTATTAACTGATTCTGCGGGAGCGTGGGCGGGACCTTGATATCGCGGCTCCACTTCGCGCTCATTACTGCGCAGACTCGAGAATCAAGATGTCAGCTTTATATTGGCACACTGGCAGTTTCACTTACTACAATGGAAGAGAGTGAAGGTGTGTCGTCCATCTTTTTTTACTGTCTATGAGTGGGATCTAAACAAAAAAGCATTTAAATTTAATTACTTTGCAAATGATGATTTAAAAATGAAAATACACTTCAGAATTTGGTTTGTCCCTCTTTTGCTGTAATGGCAGCAGCACTCAAGTTGCATGAACTCCACAACTGTATGTACAACTTGATTATGTTCTCCAGCATGATTTAAAATGATCCAGAGAGCATCTTGAGCTTCAGTGAAAGCAAGAACATCTGAAACCTGAAATCTGTATTTCTGCATTTATTCAGCAAGCTAGTGTAACATCCCAAACGTTTTTATGCTCTCACCAGGTCTTCTATAACCTCCTTCACTGCCGCCACCACCAGGATGAAGAGTAACGGCACCAGCGTTGTCCATCGCCCTGTCGGTGACACATCAGGGATTTGCTGTGGAGAAAAAATAAAATGGCGACATGAATTCCAGTCTTTAGTCTTTCCCTTGACATGAGCAAAATCAAAACATTCACACGATATACAAACCCATGTCACCTACGGGGCATGAATACAAACACAAATTAATTAAAGCCTTGCAGAGACCTCATGAGAAACACTCAGGGGGTTTGATAAACTGCTCTTGATTTGTTCTCCAGGAATCATAACATAGCCTGAGGGTTTATTTCCTGGTGGTGTGTGTATTTATCACTGGAAGGTCAAGAAAGCAACCGGAGGGAATGGCAATAACCATCAGAAAGTCAGCAGCAGTGACTCTGATGGATGTTTAGAAGTCAGCATGTGACATATCTGTCTACCCTGCTGAAGAGATCAGCTTAGACCAGCATGAATTTCCAGACTGGTCCAGGCTGGTTAGGTGTCGGTCAGGCAGTTGGATAGGGTCCACAAGCTAATATATAATTCACACCACAAGAACTTGATTAAACTTCTACAATTTCTATCCTGATTTTGGCAAATCTCACAGAGCTTACATATCAAGAAGCGGATCGTCTTTGGAAAGTGTCCCTATCAGATAAAGTGTCAGAGCTGTGACAGGTTCAGAAAGAGGCCAAGAATGCAGAGATATACAATAGGAAACCCGAAACGGATTCCTTTTAACCTGATGCCAACACACTTTCCCCTCTGCGTTACGTTTCACTTAAACAGGAGAGTACACTCACAACCAAACCACAGTGGCGTAGAAAACTAGAGCAGTCGATCATCATGGAACCTTGGTGTCAGCATCAAAATGTCTTTGTTGATTATGATGGCATGTCCAGAAACAGCACTTTGTAAGTACGATGGAAGCGAGCAGTTTTGATGAAACAGCATCCATCAGATAGTCACCTTGGCCCCCTTATTGCCACAACAAACCCATCCCTGCTGTTTTTCCCATTCACAGTACGCCTGTACATTCAAGGTCACTGCATTGACAGCGGTGTAATGAAGATACACCGAACCTGTGCTTCGAAGCCACCTGACTCTCTCGGTTTTACTCTCCTTTCTAGCAGTTTCTCTTCTTATTTCATCTCTCTGGCTGCCCTTACACTTGGCATTAACATACGATCACCGTGATTCGATCAAGCAGATTGGATCATTAGCCAATCAGGACATGGCGCGTTTACATTTGTTCACATTAAGTGGCCTCTGTATCTGAATAACCGATCGTATTTCTGTTTCCTGCACAATATTTAAATTAGGTCTGTGGCGCATTTTAAAAGGCAGAAGCTTTAAATGGCTTCGTAGCATAAAACAACTTTCACTTTGGCCTTTATCAATGGCAGTGCACACAGAAAGGAGCACACAAACATATATATTGTATGTGGAATATGTAGAAAATGGCAGAATCTGAACACCTTTCTATTAAAGAAATAAAAAACACATCACACCACATTAAAGAGCATTAATTAGAAATAAACAAGGGTAGGCTACACACCAGATTAAGAGTAAAGATAATACAAATTAAACAATGTCCCATAGACCCTTTTCACAGACTGTGATGACGTGTTTTAACGGTCATCAATATCGTAAATCCTGCAAAGTTTTTATATTTTTATTTAAAAAAAAAAAAAAAAAAGTATATACACATTTATAACAATATTATATAGTATTATATTACCGTTGCATCAAATTACAAAAAAATTAGTTAACGCTGCTGTGAGGGTGTTTCTAATACAGCAACTATGAGAGTGATGGTAAAAATTAAGTTTCTCTCTTCTGACTGCCGATTGAAAAAACTATTGTGGAGCTTTTTGTCCATTATTTTCTGATAGCCACGCAGAGAGACTGGGCTGGGATTTATATGACGCCACCCTCTGAATGTAGATACGATGGCTGGATTGTATTTACATTACACTGAGATCCAATCACGGCTACCTCTGGACCAGGAAGCGCTGATCGGATAAAATTCCGTTCAGAAGCGAGTTTACACTTGTCTTTTCAATGTGTATGTGGACAACATCCTGATACAAGTCGCATGTTAATGCCAAATGTAAACGCTGCCTCCCCCCCGCCCCCCATGTCATCGATTCAGCTACCTCAAAACAGAGGCATTAATTCAATGTGCAGTGCATCCACAGGGTCATGCCGGGTTACTCAGTGGTGGATTCATTGTCCCTTCTGTCTCTAAAAGAACAGCACGTTTATAGCACTCTGGAGCCCTCTGTGACTGCACCGTCTGGTAATTACACAGATGCTGAAACAGTGGAGCCAAAATCTGTTAAAGTTTCAAAAGCAATAAATATAGAACACTACCATTCAGAAGTTTGGGTATTGGTAAGATTTTTTTGGTAACACATTACAATAAGGTTCATTAGTTAAACATTAGTTAACGTATTTAACTAACATGAATTAACCATGAGCAATACATTTGTTACTGTAATTACTAATCTTCATTATCGTTAGTGAATGAAAATACAGTTGTTCATTGTTTGTTCATGTTAGTTCACAGTGCATTAACTAATTAACAAGATTAACTAATTAACTAATTAACATTAACAAGATTTTAAGAATGTATTAGTAAATGTTGAAATGAACATTAAAGGGATAGTTCACCCAAAAATGAAAATTTGATGTTTATCTGCTTACCCCCAGTGCATCCAAGATGTAGGTGACATTTTTTCTTCAGTCGATAACAAATGATGATTTTTAACTGCAACCGTTGCCCTCTGTCATTCAAATAATGGCGGTTGATGGGAACTTCATCTATAAGAGTGAATAAACCTTGCTTAGACAAATCCAAATGAAACCCTGCCGCTCGTGACGACACATTAATGTCCTAAGACACGAAACATTCGGTTTGTGTGAGAAACCGAACAGTATTTATATCATTTTTTACCTCTAATACACCACTATGTCCAACTCCGTTCATGACTCCTTTAGTGATGTCTGATCGCGCTCTGTCAACGGCAGTGATGTCTGACACTCATTGAAGTATATGCGCGAGACATCACTGCCGTTGACAGAGCGCGATCAGACATCACTAAAGGAGTCATGAATGGAGTTGGACATAGTGGTGTATTAGAGGTAAAAAATGATATAAATACTTTTCGGTTTCTCTCACAAACCGATCGTTTCGTGTCTTAGGACATTAATGTGTCGTCACGAGCCGCAAGGTTTCATTTGGATTTGTCTAAGCAAGGTTTATTCACTCTTATATATGAAGTTCCCATCAACCGCCATTATTTGAATGACAGAGGGCAGCGGTTGCAGTTAAAAATCATCATTTGTGATCGACTGAAGAAAAAATGTCACCTACATCTTGGATGCACTGGGGGTAAGCAGATAAACATCAAATTTTCATTTTTGGGTGAACTATCCCTTTAACAAAGATTAATAAATGCTGTAGAAGTCCAGTTCATTAGTTCAAGTTAACTAATGTTAACTAATAAACCTTATTTGTATTATTATTATTTTATTATTATTATTAACCTTGTTACCATTTTTTTTTATGTTTTTAATGTCTATTATGCTGTACCAGGCTGCAAGGCTCTCAAAAGTACATTTTATTTTTCAGGATTCTTTGAAGAATAGAAAGTTGAGCATTTATTGGAAATAGAAATTATAATTGTTTTTCACGTTTGATTAATTTAAAGGATTAGTTCACTTAGAATTAAATGACCTGATAATTTACCCCCATGTCATTCAAGATGTTTATGGCTTTCTTCAGTCGAAAAGAAAATATGGTTTTTGAGGAAAACATTCCTGGATTTTTCTCCATATAGTGGACTTTTTGAAAGGTTTTAAGATCCAAATTGCAGTTTCAGTGCAGCTTCAAAGGGCTCTACACGATCCCGGATGAGGAATAAGGGTCTTATCTAGCGAAACAATGTCATTTTCTAATGCTCGTCTTGCACTAGCGCTGCGATGTGCCACACATTATGTAATCACTGTAGAGTAATCAGAAGTACCGTGGTAGGGCAAAAAACTAATTTTCTCCAACTTCAAAATTGTTCAACATTTGTTTTACCTTTTTTTTTTTTTTTTAAAGGCCGTTTGACTAAGCCTTTGCATGATTGCTTTGTAAACACTTGCTCAGTATTTCCGCCTATGTCACACGTGTCTTTTCCAATATGATTACATAATGTGTGGCGGATCGCAAGGCTATTTTTTTTTATTTTTTTATATAATATATTTTTTATATAATAATATTATTAATATTATTTATATAATATATATTTTATATAATAATATTATTTTTTATATAATATAATAATATTAATTTTTATATAATTCAGCTCAGCTGGGACTGTATAGACCTCTTTGAAGCTGCATTTAAACTGCAATTTGGACCTTCAACCCGTTGAACTCTTTTGAAGTCCACTATAAGGAAAATAATCCTGGAATGCTTTCCTCAAAAACCTTAATTTCTTTTCAACTGAAGAAAGACAGAAAAACATCTAGGATGACATGGGGGTGAGTAAATTATCAGGAAATTTTAATTCTGAAGTGAACTAATCCTTTAATGCATTATCATGGAAAAAAAATTACTGACCCCAAACTTTTGAAACTTCAGTTCTCAAGGAGGCAACAGAGTTATCTAAACAGACATGTTGTTATTCAGGTAACTAGCCATAACATGTCAACAACTTTTAAAGCAGTTATTCAGCCATGACAGTAGTGCCCCTTGTGGCAGGCATGGCATTATAAACTGCAATCAGAAACCATTTTGAATCCAACTGACCTTGTGTTGTTAGTAATGTTTGTTCACACGTGTGTAACGTAATGGACTATAACAGTGAGGCTTTCACACTTGGTTTTATTGACTGATTGGTCTGAACCAGAGTTCGATTCGACTCTGCTCTTCTATCAGTCCTATAAAGGCTACTTAGGAAATCCAGCATCTGATCACAGAGGGTCAGGGAATCCGACAGATGTTTATCTGCGACTGTAAGAGTTGACAGACCTAATCTCTCCAGCCTGTCAACGGTACTCCTGCCCTGGAGGATTGACATTGTAGTCTTACCTGCAGAAGTGCGATGAAGAGGAAGAAGGAGTTGGCCGCTCTTCTGAACTGAGAGTACAGAAATCGAGGCAGGAATGTGAGAACGTTGTACTTCGCAGTGCTGTATGAGACAAAGAAAAGAGAAAGGAAATGAGAAAGGTGGTTACATTCTAACAATAGACACAATATAAAACCACCTGACATCATCTGCAGACTGTGCTGGCATATTTTATTTATCATCCATTAAGTTCTCATGTTTTCAGTTTTTAGTTTTAGTTGGTCACTATAATACCATGAAAAGTGATATTGATTGACAGCACAAATCAAACTTTCTCCTCCAGGGCAAACCCAGTTTCAGCGCAGCCCAAGACACAAGCACAAACACACAGTGAGTGATGGAGAGAGGCAGTTAATGACCATAAAGAACAGCTAAGTTTGACGAGGCGAGAGAGACTAAAGAGCTCTGAGTTTGAGTGAACTATGGTGGGAGCTTGCCAGAGCCTCCATCTCTTAGACTGCCAACTGATTTATGCTCACATTAGGCCCAAGACAGCGAAGTCACTTTAGACTGAGATAAACGTCCCACTCTGAACCCTGACACCTGCCTCTTTATCCACCCACTTTCCAAAAGAACGATCCACCAAGAAACACTTATTCAACACTCGCTCAGAATATTGGTATTTAAATTTATTCACCAATGATTCAAATAAAATATAAAAAAACAAATTAAATTCAAAATACAATATTCTCAGAACACCAAGAAACAGAATCAGAATAATATTATTAAATTTTTATTAATTAATGATTCATATATAATAAATATAATATAAACTAATATGCAATAAAATGTTATAAACTATAAAATAAAAAAACACAATAAAATATTCTCAGCCACCAAGAAACATTATTCCATCAGAAAACCTGTATTTCATTTGTTTATTAACTAACATAACATAAAATATAATATATAAAATATGAAATACAATATTAATCAGCCCATCAAAACATTCATTTCAATCAGAAAATGTGTGTTTTATTTTTTACTAATGACTCAATAACAAATACAATACAATACAATACAATACAATACAATACAATACAATACAATACAATACAATACAATACAATACAATACAATACAATACAATACAATACAATACAATACAATACAATACAATACAATACAATACAATACAATAAAGCCATATTGAAGAGACTGAGACAGTCTGTTCACGTTCTTAAAGTGGAAAGTGATACGTGTCCTCTCACTGCCTCTACATTTCACTGATCCGGTCTTCACAAAGATCCTTATCAGTCCACGGCACACGGCACACCATAGCACAGCAATTAGCAGCACTGTACGAGATGGAAAGTTCTGTCAGGGACCTGTCGTTCTCGCTTTTCTCTGCTTTCTCTTGGCTGGTTTTCAGGTTTTGATCAGTGTAGTTGTGTGCGTCAGGTGGCTAACAGCAGCTAGTGGCTGCTTTTACTGTTCTTCAGATAAAGAAACACATTTCCATGTTGCTGGGCAACTCAAATTTATGGAGGAGAATAAGAGTGAAGAGTGAGATCTCCATCTGTCCTCATACTCAATCAAGCACAAAGAAATGTTTTAAAAAGTCAATGTATCTAAGGGATGAATTCAAAAAAAAAAAAAAAAAAAAAAAAAAAAAAAGAGACAATCACTAGCAAAATGCTAAGGAGTTTCGAGTAAATGTTTGCAACTGTACCACCCAGAAATTTTGGACCTGTAAGCACCACTCACTTTTATAGCTGTTAGGGTTACTGTTACAATTGTAAAATCATATATCATAAATCATCTTTATTCAGTATAATATGTTCTTCAGAACCTTTCAAAAATTTTACTGACAGTGTTTACTAGTACAAAGTTCATTTAAAAATGATCATAAATATTTTGGTGGACATTGTAATCTCAACATGACATAGTAGCAAATAGCTTTCTCATGAAGGAGCAGAGAGAGCCGACCTGCGTCTTTCCTCTCATTTCCTCTACACGACCCCAGAAACCAGATCTAGGTCTGCTTCTAGACCAGAGCCAGCTGCTTAGCCCACACGCTCAGCTCGTTTAGCACTACTTGGCGTCATCATCCTTTTTTAAACAAACATGTATCGCGCACGAGGGCTTTGGGACACTGGCTCATCGGGCAGTCACTGGGGTGACTAGTGTAACCGCTCGTCAAAATGCACCTCAGGGTTTAACCACGTTCTGTTAATCATTTTAATGGAGCGAAGGATGCGGCTTTGTTGGAGGTGGTGTATTTGCAAACGCCTCAACTTGCCATTTTGCCATTGAGCAAATGTGTTCTTTTTTGTTTGTGATAAAAAATATCCTGTGTTAATAGATATGTTAATAATGTGTTTGTTTAGAGAGGTGTACAATTATGTAATTTAATACAACTTAGCATGTGTGCTACATTCCAAACACCAGAAGATTGTGTTTGTTTAGGTAAAGCACATGTTAGTATTTTGTTTCAGATGAAATTCTTTGAGATTCCTCTTCCTTTTAGACTGGTTTTGCAAGTCTTGATCGTACAAGCCTACAGCAATGCTATGAGTAGCGGTTTACCTGACCAGCTCTGATAGTAAAGGTCCACTGTGAGTAACAACTTGAACTTCAGCAACAGTTCACAGCAGCCACACAAAGGAGTATGTATATAAAGGCTTAATCTAACACAAACAGCTCTCAAAGCAGTCCATGACATAGTGCTCTTTTGAAATAAACGAGTTAAATGTACTATGTAGGCACTGTTTATCATTCATCACACAAAGTCATGCCACATGTTACAGCCAATGTTGGTGACCTGTTTTTGCAGCTTAATGTCACAACCAGGGCTTGACATTAACTTAATTGCTCACCAGCCACTGTGGCTAGTGGTTTTCCAAAGTTACTAGCCACTCAACATTTTCACTGGCCACAATTTTGCTGTTAGGAAAATTACATTTTATATGATTAAAGTTGACTTTGGCATGCTTAAATTACTTGATTTTGAGTCATTTTACTTGATTTACAAGATTTAAAACCCTTTTAAACTTTCAAATAAAGATTGACCACCAAAATCAAGACTACATTGTATATCAGCTGGTATGTACAGTTATTTTTGTTTGGCTATATAAAAAGAACAAAGCCAATTACAAATAGTAATTTAAAAAATCTTTTTTCAGATACATAGCCTAGGTTTATTTAACATGTATACATTTAATCAAACAACAAAAGATGTTAAATAACATTAATGACAGACAGGTATTTATTTGGGGGCTGCTGAATGCATGTACGTAATATACTGACACATATTCAGTTTTTTACCCACCTGTTTACGTCCACTTAAGTCATAAACGACTATATCCACGCAAGATACTCCACACGATGGGCATTTTGACATCTGTGTGTGCGGATATTTGACTATTCAGGCGCAAGGAGTGCACGCGACAGAGAGAGTGCGCACGCAAGAGAGCGCTTCTGTTGCGTCATTCAGCGCAATTCCGCCTATCCGCCTTCTCTGCAAGTTAATCGATAGAGAATTGTGATTGAATTGTAATTTTGTGATACAAAGAGCTTAGCTACTTTTCATTTGGCTGTAGGCTGAAATTATATTCAACCCGCCAAAGTGGCTAGTGGGAGTGGCTGTCTTACCCGCCATAGCTGAAATCTACCCGCATTTGGCGGGTTGGCGGGTGTTAATGTCAAGCCCTGGTCACAACCATAAGAATTTCAGTCTGGAAGTAAAACTCACATTCACAATTAGCTAGCTATTACATGTATAGTTCAATCATAATATAGTGCGTTTCCTGATAACACATGTTTTTAAAAGAAATCTCTTACTAAATGTTCACCAAAGCTGCATTTATTTAATGAAAAAAAAAAAAAAATAGTGTAAAATCTGTAATATTGTAAAATATTACAATTTAAAAGTGTTTTTATTTTAATACATTTTAAAATAAAATCAGAAATCATTCTAATATGCTGATTTGCTGCTCAAGAAATATTTATTATTACCACAGTTTATGGTTATGCTGCTTAATATTTTTGTAGAAATTACATAATTAGCATATCTGTGTCATCATTGCGTCGTATTTGCATTCTGCCTTGAGTCAACTCTCTATATTTGCTTGCTTAGTGCTTACTCTGTACACACATACAGTATTTTAATACAGCAGAGTTTCCAATAACACTGTTCTCATTTACATATTTTTCTGTTTCTGTTGTCAAACAACGAAACGAATTTGAAATAGTGACTAAAACGTGGCCCATTAAGACCCTAGCAATGCATACATGGATTCCATATTCGACCGCTCCAGACACATCAGCACGCCCGCCATCTTGGAGTGGTTAGCGTGTCATCAATTACAGTAAAAATCAATGATGCCACAACCCTGTGCAGCTTCTGTTTAAATTCCCTAAGAAATGGGATCATCTTTTACAGGTGAGAATGTGTATGTGTTTTTATATGTATTAACTCAATATTACAGATTTTTATACTAGGGTAACGTTTTAATGCTGCGTTACCCGATGCCTTTAGCTAACTACGATTGCAGACACAGTCAACTTGTTCTCAAATGTTCACACATCGGTGTTTTGACTGTTCCAATATGGCGGACAGCTTACATATTTCTCTTACACAGTCCACAGACTCAACTAAATGAAAGAAAGAAAAAAAATAAAAAAATAAAAAAATAAAAAAACGGAAAAAAAAAAATTTTTGGACCCCAATCTCTTGAACGGTAGTGTGTCTTTGTAAGACAAGTAAATCATTTGTTAAATCCAATCACACAATCTGTATCTTTTTTTGCTCGTGTTTTTTTTTTTTTTTTTTAATCATTGAAATGTTATAATCTACTGATTCATTTTGAAACCGTGTAATTTGGTTCAAGGCTCTTTATTGAAATTTTTAAATGCCTAGGGAGAAAAATACTTCCAGAAGTAAGGCCACAGTGAAAGTAGTGAGTAGTATTAACCATATTGGCCTGAACTGATGAATAATAATTGTCAAGTTTCAAGGTTAGCCGATCATAAAGGAGGGCATTTATATACAAAAGTCTAAATAGTATAGCAAAAGGGGTCAGAGTCAGAGTGGAAAATGGTCATGCAAATCTAAATATGTTTTTATGCAAGAAACTTAAAAATAATTAGGATGCAGATTAATAAAAATAAAGCTACAAAAGTGTAAATGGCTTTTAAATTGCTTCTTGTTTTACTAAAGGAACACAACATGCATTTGTATGCTATATTACATGTTACCGTTTCTAGGCGAGCAACTGCACCAGGAAATGAAAATGATATCCTGACCTTTGCGTGTGATCTTTCTAACTGAACACCTACTGATTACAAGCAAAACGTGACAGAAGCACATTACAACTAAAGCCTGTTTTATTTTCGTGGCAGCTTACGTGTTGTAAAATACATACACATAAGCAAGCAGGACTTCCCAGTCGCTCATGCTGCAGGAATGCAAACATTAACCTGATCTGACAGTGGAGCCGACTGTTCAAAGCTACTGTTTTATCCAGCGCATGAGAGACAGCCCTCTATGTACAGTAAAGCTATAAGTACTGATAAACAGTCCAGACATGAGACAGCAAAACTCAGTGTTGTTTATGCTCATTTCAGACTGCAGTGGGCGTTATGATCACTAGATGGAACTATCAAATAGATGCTTTTGGGTTTCAATACTGAAGATCTGCAGTCTGAGAGTGACATCTCATCTGGATGACTGCTCTCTCACTGCAGGATGAGAGAAAAAACATCAAGCAACAATTTAAGTGAACGTTCAAGGGACGGAGCATCTTAAACTCACATTGGATTCAAAACCAATAAAACTATTTGCTCAAAATCAGTTCATTTCACTGACTCGAGCTGAAATTTTGTGGGTGAGTAAATGAATAACACAATTTTTGGTGCACTATTCCTTTAACGTAATTCAGTGTGTGATTCAGCAGATATCACCACCTCTCTTTCTGCCATACATCCTCTTAGCAATCACTATGACTTCATATGTAACTCGGACACAGTGAGCTGCTGTAGTGGCTAGAAAATGGCAACACTTCCTCTTTTGTCAAATACAGCTCACTGGTTTAATGTGGTACTATATTCGCACAGTTCCTTCCCACCCAATCTTCAAAATCTTTTTCAAATCCTTCTTGATCCATCCATCTGTGGCAGTACAGTCTGTTCAACAGCCTTTTTAAACTTTCTTTTTTTCCCTCTGACATTAAATATGAGCTTTGTTCTGAAACCTACTGAGATGCATTGCTGCCTGCAGTATAGGGCTGGGCGGTATGATATATATTGTTACCACAGAATAAAATGTCTACCGTTAGAGACTTTGCTATACCGTATATCACAGTATGTAAATATATATCACTATTGACACTTCAGAGTGATGAAATGCATGAATGAGAATATAAAGAGCAGGACGTGCTTGATGTTAAAAAGAGTTATAAAGCACAATATATCCTGAAAAGGAACTTGGTGCAGCACTCGTGCTGACTGGCGCACTGCCAAAGTGCATGCACAGAAACCTGCCTCTCTCAGAGGGCGATTGCGAATTAAGGACGTGCTCGATGTTAAAGCGTTAACATTTAAGCACAATATTAAGCACAATACGTAAGGGTGGGCGATATACTGGTAGACATAATTAACTGGTAGAAGTTTATCAAGAATTTTGAACTATCCTCTCTATCATGGTTACGCTCATGAGGTTGCTGTGCTGCACGGCCACGAAAGCTTATCGTTTGCCTGCGTTTTTAAGCACTGTGGTTTAAAAACAAGTGGTTTTAAACTGTAAGAAGGCGAAATTAGCAGTGAAAGACAGACTCTGTCTGATAGACATGTGACATGAAGCTGCTGCTCATAGAGTGCCTGAGGGCTGAATGGAGTACTTTTTGACACCTAATTGGGCTTGAACGGTTAAATACACAAACCTATGTGTCAAAGTGACCAAGTATTTGCAAGTAAACAGAGTCATTTATGTCTTAAGTGAAGGTACAGTTGAGAAAGTCAAGGCTTGAGTATAATTGATCGGTACAGACAGTCTTAAAGGTGCCCTAGAATTAAAAATTGAATTTATCTTGGCATAGTTGAATAACAAGAGTTCAGTACATGGAAATGACATACAGTGAGTCTCAAACTCCATTGTGTCCTCCTTATATAAATCTCATTTGTTTAAAAGACCTCTGAAGAACAGGCGAATCTCAACATAACACCGACTGTTACGTAACAGTCGGGGTGTACGCCCCCGATATTTGCATATGCCAGCTCATGTTCAAAGCATTAGACAAGGGCAGCCAGTATTAACTTCTGGATGTGCACAGCTGAATCATCAGACTAGGTAAGCAAGTAAGAACAATAGCGAAAAATGGCAGATGCAATAATAAGAGCAATAATAACTGACATGATCCATGATAACATGATAATTTTAGTGATATTTGTAAACTGTCTTTCTAAATGTTTTGTTAACATGTTGCTAATGTACTGTTAAATGTGGTTAAAGTTACCATCGGTTTATTACTGTATTCACGGAGACAAGAGCCGTCACTATTTTCATTATTAAACACTTGCAGTCTGTATAATTCATAAACACAACTTCATTCTTTATAAATCTCTCCAACAGTGTAGCATTAGCCGTTAGCCACAGAGCACCATCAAACTCATTCAGAATCAAATGTAAACATTCAAATAAATACAATACTCACATAATCCGATGTATGCATGCAGCATGCATGACGAACACTTTGTAAAGATCCATTTTGAGGGTTATATTAGCTGTGTGAACTTTGTTTATGCTGTTAAAGGCAAGCGCAAGCTCCGTGGGCGGGGGAGCACCAGATTTAAAGGGGTCGCAGCATGAATCGGCTCATATTTAATGATGCCCCAAAAAAGGCAGTTAAAAAAATTAATAAAAAAAAAAAAAAAAAAAATCTATGGGGTATTTTGAGCTGAAACTTTCACAGACACATTCAGGGGACACCTTAGACTTATATTACATCTTGTAAAAAAACGTTCGATGGCACCTTTAAAGGGACAGCATCCAAATTTACCTGCTGTCATTATTAATGCTAATCAAAGCAACAAAAAGAGAGAAAATCTCTCACTGCTTGCTTTTGTAACTTTAATATGAATAAATGTATTTACATGTATTTACAATTTAATTTACACAGAAAAGACTATGCATTGTTTTTTTATACCTTTGATTACTTTATACATTTTATGTATTATTTCTAGTGCTTTAAGTTTTTCAGGTAGGTCTATTTCGTCTGTGTCTTTGTTCTATTGTAGTTTGTTTTCTTTGTTCTTTCTTTATCATTGTCTACTTGTCTTCAGTAAGCTTGAAAATTTTTAGGCTAATTTTAATTTTTTTAATGATATTAAAAATGGTGATAAGAATTATGAAATTTCAATGGTATAAAAAAAATTTATATTATAAAAACCTTATTTAAAGCAAAAATTCCTATTCCGTGATATATATCGTTATTGTGATATAAAATTACTCGTATCGTGATATAAGATTTTGGTCATATCGCCCACCCCTACTGCAGTATCATTCAAAAAATCTGGGTTCAGTAAGATTTTCTTAATATTTTTGAAAGAAGTCTCTTACGCTCATCAAGGCTGCATTTATTTGAAAAAAAAAAAAAAAAAAAAAAAAAAAATACAGTAAAGACAGTAAAATACAGTAAAGTAACTGTTTTCTATTTGAATATATTTTAAAACGCAAGTTACTCCTGTGAAGGCAAAGCTGAATTTTCAGCATTATTACTCCAGTCTTCAGTGTCACATGATCCTTCAGAAATCATTCTAATATGCTGATTTGGTGGCTCAAGAAACATTTGTTGCTTTCACCAATTTTGAAAATAGCTGTGCT
This sequence comes from Megalobrama amblycephala, assembly GCF_018812025.1. Classification (NCBI taxonomy): domain Eukaryota; kingdom Metazoa; phylum Chordata; class Actinopteri; order Cypriniformes; family Xenocyprididae; genus Megalobrama; species Megalobrama amblycephala. The sequence goes on along the minus strand of NC_063066.1, from coordinate 17,238,531 downwards.
GCTTAATATTTCTGTGGAAACCATGATGATTTTTTCTTTGATGAATAGAAAGTTCAAAAGAACAGCCTTTTGAAACATTATAAATGCAAGAACAGTTTGTATCAAATGTCTTTACTGTCATTTTTTTTTTAAATCAATTTAATAGATCCTTGCTGAATAAAAAAATATTAATTTCATGAAAATGAACACTACAAACAGCTACTAGGTAAAACAACAAATTTAAATACACACCCATATTTTAAAGACTACATTTTCAGTACTAAAATAAGTAATAAAATAAGTTTTTGGAATCAACACTTTCTTCATCCACCACCTAGAAATTTTAAAGGATTAGTTGACCCAAAATGAAATTTATTTTATTCATTATTCTCGTCGCTTCATAAAATTAAGAATGAACCACTGCAGTCACTTGGACTATTTTAACGATGTCTTTAGTACCTTTCTGTACCTTGAAAGTGCTGATTATATTGCTGTCTATGGACGAGTCATTTACCTCTAAGATTTCATCAAAAATATCTTAATTTGTGTTCTGAAGATGAATGAAGGTGTGGAACAACATGAGGGTGAGTAATTAATTTTTGGGTGAACTAGCCCTTTAACTCTGTGCAACCCTTTTTGAGATGAGAGTAAAAGGTGTGAGTGTGGCTTTACCTGACACGATTACTGCAGAACTTGGTAAACTGGGGCTGATTGATAAATATTAGCCTGGAATCTTCCTGGTCTGCTAGAGAAGTCTTCTCTGAAGTGTCTTCTGTCTTTTCATAACCTGAGACAGAGAAAAGAGGAAAAGACAGAGGAATAAATTATTTAGCTATAATGAAATATCAGCAATGGCTATTTATAATATGAAAGCTTAGATCTCCCAGCCAGTGAAAACAAATCACCTTTAACAAGATTACATTAAAGATTATGTCTTTACCAAGTGTCAGACTCCGAGAAGCTTAAGACTTGACCTATAACCTCTAGCTGAAGCTTTTCTGCAGCATTTGATTCTTATAGGGTAGCACTATCCTAGCTGTTGCCATAGACAGTCATAAGAAAAAAAAAAAATCCTATTAAAGAAAAAAAAAAGAAATACAATCATTACAAAAAAAATATATTATTATTATTATTATAATAATAATTATATTATATTATATTATATTATATTATATTATATTATATTATATTATATTATATTATATTATATATCTCATGGTCCCTAGAAGCACTCAATTTAGATTGCAGGTAGATTAAGTCAATATTAGCCAGTGGAAAAAGAAATGTGAGATATTACAGGCACACTGAGCCCAAGGGAACAGATGAATGAAAGAAGGGCAGCTCAAACTGAATCGCCAGCAGACGCAGACACACACACACACACACACACACACACACACACACACACACACACACACACACACACACACACACACACACACACAGTGTAATACTGGCTCAGTCTATTGTAGGCCACACTTTAACTGGCTTAAGATACAGTTTGTGGTTAATTTGTAGCACAAAAAAAAAAAAAAATACTTTTGTGGTATGCATCTATACAACTTACAAACGTAGAACTTTACAAGAAATTCAATAATCTGTAGAAATGGCTGGAAAATATCAAAATCCATAGTTCTGTATAAAATCAACAGCAATTAATTCAAATTCATCCAAAAGCCAATAGATCAAATGAAAAATAAAATTAAAAAAATAACTTGCTCTATTTAGTTGCCCAATCCAAACCCCTAAGCTGCTATTTATCCATGAATCACTAAAGAATTCTTGTCGTACAAGGACAGTTCATGGTGACCAGGAGCTGCTTCACAAATGACAAAATGTGTAAATAATAATAGTAATAATACAATAATCATCATCATCATCATCATAGTCTTCTGACATTGTGATAAATGTTAACAGCATGAGTTTGTAACATAAGGGTGAGTAAATAAAGACAGTATTTTCATTTATGGGTGAACTGTTCCTGTGCAAAAACAGTCAAAGGAAAAGAAACACGACAAACACGCTTATACTCTTTGTTTTATGAGAACAATTTGAACAAGGTGTCAGTACATTGTGTAAAACAATCATTATCTTCAATGGAGGGTGTGTAAAGTCTAAACATGACTGTCAGTCACTCTGTCACTCTGACTACATACACTCCATTTATGATAATGTCAAAAAAAAAAAAAAAACACAGAGTTAGTTCATTTATTTCTGTCATTAATTACTCACTCTCATGTTGTTCCTAACCCTTAAGACTTTTGTTCATCTTCGGAATGCAAATGAATATCTTTTGATAAAATCTGAGAACTTTTCTGCCCCTCCATAGACAGCCTACGCAACATATGAAAAAGTTCATAAAGAGATTGTAAAACTAATCAATATTAATTGAGTGATTTAGTCCAAATTTTCTGAAGCAACTTGATCGCTTTATATGATGAACAGATTTAATTTAGGCTTTTATTCACATATAACTGATTTAACTGATTGACACGCGAGGACAAACTTCTTGCGGAAGCTCAAACATTCTGCGTAACACACGAGAATGAACCTCATTGGTTCTCGCATGTCAAGCGAAAACACTTGAGCTTGTGTTTACCACGACTGATGCCTAAATTAAATCTGTTCATCATATAAAGCGATTGTGTCTCATCAGAAAACTTGGACTAGTTTTGCGATCTCTTTATTAACTTTTTGGGGCATCAAAGTTTCAGTTGCGTAGCTGTCTGTCTATGGAGGAACAGAAAGCTCTCAGAATTCAAAAAGACCTTCATTTGTGTTCTGAAGATGAATGAAAGTCTTACATGTTTGGAATGACATGAGGATGAGTAATTAATGGCAGAATTTTCATTTTTGGGTGAACTATCTCTTTAAGAGTATTAACAATATACTCCCATAAAGCAGTTCTCTTCAAAGAGCTATTTTAACTGTTCTATGTATTTGACACGACACAGCTGAACCTGTAAGACTGAAAGCTTCACATACTGAACATTTCTGTGGCATACTAAAAGAGGTCACAGCTAAAAGCTTGAACATATTTGAAGGAGTGGTGTTTTTATGTGTGTAAGAGAGGGAACAAAAAAGTGAAAGACAAAGCAAGACATAGACACTAAAGAGGTTAAAATGTGTATGCTGCAAGCGACAGCCTAAAGACACTGAGGAAGTGAGACCTGTAAGCTGTATGTGTGAGTGTGGGTGGGTTTATATAGCTACAGCTACTTTGGAGAGGAAACCATGTCAGAGGTTAGCAACATTTGACAAAACATCCTCATGTCCCCAAAAGCAAAGTCCAAATTATTTTAATGAAGTAAATAACATTATTCTAGCAAAGCTTTGCTACTAGCTTTGCCACAAAATGTTGTATTTTAGGAAGTAAGAAGTACACTATTCTCTACTGTTTTGGGGAATAGAAGATAAATGTCCAATAGAAAGTGAAAATGCTGTGCAATGCGACAGACACATGATGTGAGTAGCAGCACAGATCAGCAGCCGGAGTCAGATTTTATTTATCATGTGACGAGGGTGAGGCGAGCTGACTGACAAGACAATGGCAGAAGATTTGGTTTCAAAGCAAAATGTAAAAGTGCCTATTTGGCAATATTTTGTCATTGTACTGTTTTGTTGTTGTGTTTTTCATTAAGAATGAACCCACCATTCAACAGTTGCCACCCCTGAATTGCCGCCAATTTGAAAGCGAAAGTAAAATGCGCACGGCTGTACGGGCATTCATAAGCATTTTACAAAGCGAGGTGAAGAGGGAAAAACTACAATGCAACTAAACTCAAACAATGCTGTTTTGGAGCTCTTTAATGTGGCTTGACAGGTCGCTGTAGCCGCCTCAATTTAAGCGGCAGCATGGAGCGCATGTGAACTGATCATCTCTTCCTCTTTACTACTAGTTATAGCATAAAATAAACATGAATGAACAAGTATGTTGAAAGATACAGTAGAACTTTCTGAAATGCATCATGCCTCATGTAATCGATCAATCAGTGTTTCAACTGCAGAAAGACATCAATAAAACAGTTTGTAAACAGTGTCACAATTACCTAATTCAATGTCCATAGCTTGTTAGCTACATGGCTAGCTAGAAAAAAAATACTCGAAAGAGGAGCATTTTAAAAAAAAATATACACTTACACTATATTATACACAGGGCTGGGTATTGACAAAATTCAAATTTCTTTTTTGATTCACAAGCTTTCGATTCTATCCGAACTTGATTCAATTTAATTGATTTATTTGGCTATCAGGTACGGTACATGTTACTTAAGGAAAAAAAAATCTTTCAACTAATGATGTAAAACTATACTGGGGATTCTGTCAGTTGGTATATTACTAAAATATTAAAGGTTAAAATTAACATTTGATTTGTACACAAAGATTTGCTTCTATCGAACAGTTTTATTTGAGTTATTATTATTATTATTATTATTATTATTATTATTATTATATCTACAAATAAATAGCCTTGCAATTAAATTTGTTGGACTAATTTTAGTTTAACCTTTAATATTAATAAGAATAAGATCCAGCCGACTTCATCTCATACCACACAATGCCCTTCTCAGTGAAACGACTCTCCATGTGTAAACACAACAGTCCCATTCATGACAGTGCTCAATAAATAATTAATAATTGCGCTGATAAATAATGCAGATGGCACACAGTAAATTGGCTACACTAATCTTAGGATCGCTGTTATTAAAACAACAGTGGGAAGCAATTTGAGAATGGGAGCAAAAAAAAGAAAAAAAGATTAAGCACATTCAAACTGGAGCCCCTAACAGAAAGGATGTCAGTACCACCCTTCACTTTTGACCTCTTGACCTCAACTAAAATACAAATAAATCCATGATGGTTTACTGTCTCAGTCAAGCTGTATTACAGCACAGCAACTGTCCTAATTCTGACACAGGCGAGTCATTGAGGTTTATAAACTCTGTTGATCAGCCTAAATGCATTTCACAGGCCTGTGGACAGAGAACATCATGAATGCACTGTTTGTTTTTCAACAGCTGTAGGTGTGACATGCTGAGCACATGTTCATCATCTGGAAACAATTGAATGAATTTAGGGAGTTAGCCTCCATTCCCTTTATAGGCAAAACATTGCTCTGTTTGTTAGAGCATCCCGTCACAGCAACATTGGCTTAACCCATGGTGTGAGTTTGGGGCAGGAGTCACAGAACTATCAGTTTGTCTGACCAATGGAAGACGGTAAGTGTACAGGAAACGTGTTTAAAAACAGTTGTTTTTGCCATTTCATGTTGCTGACACTTGTGGTGCAGAAAATACTTCACATTTATTCATAACAAACTGCCAAAACCTAAGAAGCCATCTACTGGTTTCAAAGATGTGATATGTTGTCTTTTCTAAACACAAGGTTGAGATATTGTGTGCAACCATCAGCAGTGATGCGTTGCAGCCGACGATGTGTTACAGGAAGTAAGCGCACACATAAAAAGAGACATGACAAAACAAAACAAACAAGCTTGTTAGGAAAAAAAGTACCCAACAAAACTGTCATGGCGGTTTCAATTCTCCACTAGTTAGCTCAGTGGCTCACAAAGTGGGGGGCAACAGGAGCTGCGGGGGAGGGGTGGGAGATCCTCAAAAAAAAAAAAAAAAAAAAAAAAAGTGAAGAAGAAGTGTTTCAACGGCATTTAAGTGTGTGAATAGCGGTTGGCACTCTACCTTTATAAAGCGGCACCGAACGGCAATTACACTGAATCGTTATTCTTTAGATTCTTGACTTGTTACTGTCTGAACAAGCCCAACATAGAAGTTGCTCGCCACAGAAAAGCACCACTTTAGCGGACGGAATCACAAGCTTCTGTTGTGAATGAGGCGTGCTCCGATGCTGAATGCATTCCGGTGAGAAGACGTAACTTACAAGAAGCTGAGCTTGTGAGGCATTGTCAAAAATTGTTATAGATTGGCGCTGTTATATATTGTTCATCTAAAGCATCACTAAATTAAATTCTGATCTATTAATTTCTCTTACTGTTATATTTTTCAATGATTCAATGACATTACAAAGTGAAACTAATGCAGGTGTTTTTGAAATTGAGAATCACGATTTTTTTGGTTTCAAATAGAGATCACGATTTTCCCATAATTCTGATAAGACAAATAAAATAACATGTAATTGACTAGAGGTTCTGACAAAATGTTAATTGCAGCAGTCTATATAATGTTTAATTAATTTGAATGAATTATATATAGATATATAACGGTTTGAATGATTGATTCAATGACTCACTCAAAGACTTCGCTTGTTTCATTACTGGATGAATCTGTTTTTAAACAAATCTCTTGAATGAATGATTCAATGACAAATACATTTTTTAACAGTCATTTGTTTAATGATGTAATTGACAATCATTATTTAGTTACTTTTAAAGGGTGATTAGCTCTATTTTATTCACTACCGTAGACATCAGTGTTTATATCAGAAATATAAACTTAAGATTTAAATGTTCCAGTGTGATTTTGTCAATGGTTTAATAGACACAGGCAAATCATTGTTATTGAGGAATGAGATCACGTGGGTGTGGGAATCGAGATCGCAATTTTATAACAATTAATCATGCAGCTCTACTGTATCCACGTGAATATTAGTGCTGTATAACCAAAAACCTGTATTTTTTAAAGTATCTAGTCATGCACATGAAAAAATATTTACTGTCAGTGCATAGTTTATGAAAAGAAAAATTATAATATACAAACATCATATTCAAATTTATTATTAAAAACACAGTGGCAATCAATTTATAGAAGTAACAATTTAATTAATCTTAAACTTAAAATGTAATGTCTTTTTATTTTTTAACAATGTGCTGTCAAAAATGGATAAAATTTGTGTGATGTGTGATATTCCTTAATGTTTTAATTGTATTATCATCATCATCATCATCATCATCATCATCATCATCATCACTTGAAATTCTACTGTACAACAGTAAAATATTTGTGTTATAATTTCTTCAAGTTAAACCAAACTTTTATTTTGGTGGGTTGTTGTGAAGACCATCAAACCTCTGTGTTTATATATGACAATAGTTTATTAAATGGTAAAATTTTTGTGAAGTGAAATTCATGCATTCTGTCTTTACTATTCCATATTGCGATATGATTCATTGTACAGCCGTGCTTTTGATTTATCCATCCAGAATTGGCCAAACTCTGTGACCTTCAGTATTATACAGAAAATTTAATTTTTATGACTGGATTCCACAATTCTGTCTGTTTTCCAGATTACAGAAATCATGGGGCTCTTTACATTAACTGTCTTTTAAAGAGAGCTCTTCATGGTCATGGAATATATAGCGCTAAATATTTCACATATTAAAAAATATAAAACACAGCAGTCAATACTTTAGTACCATTCTAAACTGCTGAAAGCCATTTTCTAGTTTTATTATTGTGAGCTTGTATTGGTTCTGAACTAGTATTAAACAGATGACCATACCTTAAGATTCACTGAAAAACTAATTTTAGGGGATCCATGCATCAAAGTTTGAAAATACCTGGAATCACTACTTAAATGAAAGTCAAACTGCTTTATTTATTTATTTGATTACTTTAATATAAACTGCTAGTAGTTTTAAGTAAGCTACAGCTTCCCCAACCTTAATATTGCATCCCTGTCAATAAGCTATAAATTTGGGTCACTTTGTCCGAGCTCCAAACTGAAAACGTCAGCAATTGATTAGATCATGGCGCCACCCTCATGGCTGCACAGTCAATAGGGGCAGCAGACGACACGGAAATAAAGAACAACCACAATAAACCACGACTGTGTCATGCAGACTAAGAGACATTCTTTTGGGGGTTACTGCACATATTTACCCTATTTATTAAAGACATGCAAGACTCAAATGATACAAAAACACTCATCCACATGCTTTTGCGCATCTGTTGTTCTGTGTTGTGAGTCAACCGATACGTTCATGACCACATTCACTCTATTCTGTCATCTATCCAGCCGTAACGATGAATAAAAATAACACATAGTATGAGAGCGAGAGGAAAAAAACAGATATGAATCATTAATCTGAAAGCTATGATTCACAATATACAGAATGATGTGCTGAGCGCAGCAGTTGAGGGGGGAGACTGTAGTGATCAAGGCCAAGGGTTTTCAATTAAGCGCAAGTACTTAAGGGATTATAAACACGATTTAAAAAAAAAAACAACTGTTTGCTCTTTAGGGCTGTAAGAGTCCGGTTCAAACAGGAGGGATTTCCCTGCTGAGATGGAGGGTGCTCTCTGTAGGCGTAGAACAGTGGGCAGTGGGGCGGAAAGGATGGAGAGCTGAGGAGATACATGACATACAGCGGCAGAGAGGAAAACGTGAAAAGAGGAATTCCGGATGGCATGGACACACGTGGGCTATGAGTCAGCGGTCTAGCGGGTGACCAGAGGCTTTGATCTCAATGCTCTCTCACATTTGGAGGTTGATGTTTCAAAGTGCAAAGAAAGTGAGGAGGGAGGCAATGTGAGAGGATGCTCATTTTGGTTAAATTGATGACTAGAGGGCTAGTCCACAGCTACGGAGTCCTGCACTTGACATATGTTAAAAAAAAATACAAAAAAATAGATATTGTGGCCATGAATGTTCTCACAACTTAATTCGTGGCCACATTTTATTAATTAATTTCCTTGTTTTAGACAAATAGTGGCCAACTTGCAATTCATTCCCTACTTTTAATGGAGATCAATGAAAATGAAAACGAACTAAAAAGTTGTCCGAATTAGTTCATAATTCGTAACCATAATATCTTGTTTTTTTCTCCCTGTATGTCATGTGCAAGGGCTCTGTACACAACAAATTACCATGGTTTTTGATGAATTGCTTAAAAACACCCAAACTCACATATACTTGTTTGAATCACTTTGATGAATCCTCAATCCTGTCCTGACTGAACACTTGAATCTGTCAGAGCGGATTCTGATTCAACATCTGACTCTAATCAAACCACAAGACACCATATGCCATCATTACAAATCACAAAATTAAAAAATGTTGATCAATCTGTTTTTGTTTTTGTTTTTTAATGAAGCTGAAATAATACTGACATATTGCCGCCAAAGTACTCAAGCACCTAGAAAGTGACTCTAATTCTCATATTACACAAAAGCAACATCCAGTTATCACAGTGGTACAGTTCAGTAAAGAAAGGACTGTCCAGCATCTTGAATAACAAATCTGAAAACGGAAATTTGATAAGAAGCTTTCAAAGGCTTGTTGCCTGCAAGTTTGTGCGGTCAAGAACTGAGTGACAACACACTGGAAAAAGGATTAAAAGGAAGCGCATCTGCTTACGTTGATATCCCAGCACAACTCAGTGTGTCAAAGGTTCTTCAGAGCCAAAGATTGACTGAGTATTTAAAGCTCTGTTGAGAGTTAGGTCTTGACAGCACTAGCCAGCGTTGCCTAAAATTACAGCCATCAAAAAAACTTGTTTACATTAATTGAAATAAAGCTGAAATAAAATATAAATCCTTAAAATACCTAAAGTATTAAAATGACAAAAACTATATTAAAAATAAATTAAAACTTAATAGAAATCATAGGGGGAAAAAAAGAAAATTGCAAAAAATTAAAAATAAAATGAAAACTGAAAATATTAAAATCTAACTCAAAATATTAATAAATACTATAACAGTACAGAAATAATACTAAAGCAACACTAGCACACACAATGTAATCCCTCAGTGGGACTAAACATGACCGAGAGGAAGCTTCATGTTAAAACAGGAAAGGGCTGGTGAGGTGGCTGGGTAATTAAAACCACAACAAGCAAAAACAGTCACGAGAAGCTTTAAGAGGATCCCAGCATGGAAATAGCCCAGTTGTTATGTAGCAGGACCCTTTCTTTCACCCCCTCACCAACTTATTCCTGGACCGGAATATCTTTTCTATCATTTCTCTAACAAGCTAAAAGACATTATGAAAGTACCCCCAAATTACCCTATCAAAATTCATGTAATTATACCATTTCACTGCTTGTATTCCTCACTTCCTGTGACACTATATTTTTGCTCTCTCTCAGCTATACATGAAGGTTACTAAAAATAGTCCTCCTTACCTCCCCCCTCAATGTTTTGATCAACAAGCCACCACACGATGCACGTCCAGCCATCCCGGGCGAGTTATGCAACAGCCCACCCAATGACAGCACAAGATGAGAGGCTTATTGGATTCCCCGAGGCTCAGGAGGAACTTTCCAATAGCACAGGCTTATATAGGTAGCCCAGCTGGAGCCAGAACTTCATCTGGCGTGATACCGGTGCTAATCCCGCTAGTGCTCTAGAGGTGCTGGTTATATGAGGCATGACTGGCCGCTAAACTGCAGCAGATGCTAGCTCCAACAGTGCTAATGTAATCCAACCGTGGGAATGAAACGGGACCAAATGATACACTCTGTTGCTATTTAGGCTACAACTAATGACACATGACAACAATAGCAGCAAACATTAAAATGGCTTGTATAAATTTCATAGGCATTTTTAACAGGTGTCCTCTGAATCTGCATGTGAGTGTTAAGGGCTTCCCCTGTTGTATGTCTATTCTTGTTAAGTGTTATAAATAAGCTGTGGGGTGCTGCAGGGGCGTGAATTAGGTCCAATCATTTTAGTAAAACTGTATACCTCAATCACCACCCTTGTTTGCGTAGGCAGTAAACTGATAGCTCATATAGAGCAAAGGAAATGTATAAGTTGGAAATGTTGACCATCTCTTGGCTTGGGCAGAGCAGCCGGGGTCAAGACCCAACCTGAACACGAGCAGAGACAGCTGGCCCAGCAAATACGACAGCAGGAACCGGAGGTGAGATGAAGGGCACAACAACGGCATGCTGGGGGCAAGTGCCCTTCTGTCCTGAAAATAAATAATGACCCAACTACAAAAAACAACAAAAAACAAAAACAACAACAAAAAGACACTAAAAGGAGCACTTCTTAGTTTTGGGGAAGCTACTTTGCTGCTGTAGCTTTAAAGTAGTTCAAATGCAATGACTTGAAAAATTTCAACAGGATTAAGAAATAGCACATAGATTAATTAGGTGTAACATCACCTTAAATTAAAATGATCATAATTTATAAGATTATATCAAATATATGGCACAAAAACTATTAGGATATTAATCAAATTTAAACATTTACTGAATTAAAATAAATTTTCACTACACAGAACAAAACATTATAAATTTAAACATTTTGTTCTTAAAAAAATAAATAAAAATATAAAATAACATGCCTAAGCAATGAATCAGCAAATCTACTTTTTGAACACTAAACTCAAAGGTTTAGAGTTAGTAAGTTTTTTGTTGTTGTTTGTTTTGTTTTTTTAATTAATAATTCTATTCGGAATGCTGAAAAAAAAAAAAAAATAATAATAATATTTTATATATATATATATTCAGCCAAATGGTTTGCAACATTTATAAGAAATTTTTTTTGGAGCATATATTTAATATATATTAAAAAATAAAACAGGTATTTTAAATACCAAAATTTCACAACATTACTCTTTTATGGTATTGTTTGAACAAATTAATGTAAAACATAAAAAAATAAAATAAAATAGACACTAAACTCTTGAATGGTAGTGCAATTAAAACAAACAAACCATTTGAACAAACCAGAAAATTAAACTGTAAGCATTATTCTGAGAAAAATTTCAAACAGTGCTGACACAGTTATAATTACGTGCCGGTTCAGTCAGGGTATTATACATTGAATCATCTGGCTACTCTATACAAGCAGAAAATGTGTATATTTTGCCTAGTATACATACTATTTCTTGCAGGAATGAAGTATGTTGGCATGCTATTTTAACCATTCAGAGTTCATTTAATTAATTTTAATTTGATTGACAACAAGGTGTCATGTCAAAGGAAATTTGGACATCAGGGTTTTTAAAAACAGAGGATCAGGGTGATTTGGCGAAGGATTCTTCAACATCTTTGCATGGAAATTAGTGGTCGACCGAGATTGTTTTTTTTTGTTTTTTTGATGGTCGATATCTTAGAGAGCAGGGTGGCTGATGGCTGATATGAATCACTTCAGAATATCTGACAGCCGTCAAAATAAAAGTCCCTCTTCCAACAGATTGGCCAAACAGAAAAACTTATCGGCAGAAGCCAGTATTTTAAAAAAAATTCCAAAGATCGGCCGAAATATCTGCACTGGCGATATATCGGCCGACTACTACTGGAAATCCAACAACATAGTAAGTCTGCAGATTAAGAGGGCTTCCCATCTGATCCAATGCACTACCACATTAAGGACAAAATCTTGTATAATTAATGACTGCAGTAGGAGCAGGGAGAAAGGAGGGTCATAAGCTCAGAGTGAGGAGACAGTGACTGATGCAGTGACTCTGTATTTCACACCCCTACTGAGAAACAAACTGGAGAATGCAGTAAAAGGACAGTAATGTCATGGAGACACCACTAAAATGAATCTAAACATGCCCAAACCCAGTGCAGCTGTTATTAGGAGAACCAGAAAGCACTCCTCTTGATCAAAAAATGGAGAATGCTGTGACTTCAATGGAGCAAGAAGTGCAATCTTGAATTTCCACACATGTTGAGGAAGCTACTTTGAATATATTTGGCTATAGGCTCTTTGGTCCAAACGATAGGTTCCTATGAACTCTTTCAAGCCAGTTCAGAGCAAATACACAGGCCTTTATCTAAATATAAGAGGGCATTATTCTAGAGAGCATCAGCTCACTTGGCTGTAAAGCTGCTGGCGCAATCATATTGCTTAAGTATTACAATACCAAACAAAAAGACTGGCATGTTGAAAAAAACCAAAAAAAAACTACTGCAATATTCTATACATGTATTATTAATATTGCACAGAAATCATAACGAAGCAGAATCAAAATCTTTTTGTTGAAACCCTTATACAGTTCCAGGAGGAGATTCCTGATATATCTAAAGTAATCTTGCATTTCACAGTGCAGAGAGAGTGTCTTTCATTGTATTCTGCTCCTTCCATTTCACATCTTTCCCTCTAGAGACAGTGACGCTCGGGCTCAGTGTCTGACACACATTTCTCTACGTGATCTTCTCGTAGTATTCCCTCGTCGGTGCACTGCCTCCCTCTGCACTAATTTCATTAACTGCAGGCTAGTCACGCCTCGGCTACATAGACGCCAACAAACAGTCAGCCAGACAGACAGAAGAACAAGCTCCAGATCAGTCTCCTGATACTTCTTACTCTTCCTGTTTTAGCCATTTCTCCTTGTTTTACTGAATTTCCTTGCTTTCCATGTCACCCTCTCCCACTCACAAGAGCTGCATTTTGACCCTGATATTCTCTATCTATATATATTTTTAGTCTGTTTTTCCATTTCCTTTCCATTAATAGTAATTATTACTGCTAAAGATTTCTCTCAATATTTTTCAGCATTTTGACAATATTCAATTTATGCACCTGATGTATATAACTATCATTAACATACTAATGTACTAGCTCTAAAAATGATTTTATATAAATAAAAATATATAAATATATTAGGCCACCACCAGCTTTGTTGTTTTATAAATGTTTTAATAACCATCCATATTTATTTTTCTATCTCTTTATTAAGATACAAACATAAAATACAGGAAATATGTTTTTAAAAAAATAATAATTATAATAAATAAAATCAGAACAAAATTGCTTCTTTAAGCAAATATCAGTATTGAGTATGACCTCCTGGACTTCTTCCAGTTTCTCAAAGAAGAAACTCTGAGAAAGTTTTCTTGGCCTTCCAGTCCTTTTCCATTCCATTTAGGAGGTCACAAAATATTTGCCACTTTAGCCTATAGAAGCTGTTTTTTCAGATTTTTCCCCCCTGTTTTTTTAATACTGCATACAAATTTCCTGTATTTTCTGGTTATATTCTAATAAAGAGACTGAGAAATAATTATATATGGCCATTATACTATTGCTAAAACATCTTTTGCACCGTACTATATATTTATATATATATATATATATATATATATATAAAATATATATATTATATTATATTATATTATATTATAGGGATCCCTGTTATATTTGCAACGTTGCACATCACCAACAAAATCACTGTAAATATTATCATATATATTCAATATATCATCCAGCCCTACATTTAGCCAAAAGTTCTGCTTTAGAGGTCACAGCCTATGGTTGCCATGAATATAACCAAAGGGACGAGGGAATGAGAACAGGTGTGCCGACTGAGAGTCACCTCTCTCTGAAAGAAAGGAAGGAGAAACAACAGGAGAAAGAGAGAGAGAGCAATGACAAACTGTGAAAGACAAAGAGAGCAATAGCAAGTGAAAAAGGAAGCCTATGGGGAGGAAAAGAAAGAGTGGGAAAGAGAGTGAGTTAAAAGAGAGAAAGAGAGTGTCACCAGAGGGGAAGCCTCTGGGGGAAGGATCAATGGTAGCAGGAGCTGTAATGAGGTTGGAGGGAGGCCAGATTTCAGGATTATTGCTTGTGTCAGCCAACAGACAGGCAGCCAGAACAATGGCACTGGGGTCACACAATCCAGAGGGGTGCCCGCTGGAGGAAGAGGGGCACAGAGGCCCTATTCTTGACTTGGCACCCTCTGATATGGCCTGAAAGACTATTTGTGCGTGTTAGAGACTGGCCGAATGCAGTGGGAAAGAAAGATAGCAAAAGGGAGACAAAATGTGTGTCATTCTTCCTTTGGCACACAGAGACATTTCCCTCCCGAAAAAAAGATTAAGAAAACATGTTGATAGCATCACTTCCCGACGGCAATGCCTTATTGTGACATTCTGTCATGAATGATTTCAAAACTCTTCTATTTAGATATTGGCACATGTTTGCCACATGACAACATTACATTTGTTTTTGATACATGGATGAACATATAAAAAGTGAATATCTTGTCCTAAAAGACAAAGTTCACCCATAAATGACAGTTCAGCCTGAAAATCAGCTGTTATTGAGTCTATTGCGCTGAAAGTTTGCCACCATTTTATTTTATTTTTAGTCTGTTTTATTGACCAGGATAGTACAGATGTGACATAATGAGGAGAGGAACAGGGGATAAGATCAAAACTGGTGATTATTTTTCACTACTGCGCATTCTTCAAGGATTAATTCACCTATAAGTAATAACGTATTAATTTTTTAATGGAATACAAAGGGAGTTGCTGAATGTCCTGGTCTTTACCATACAATCAAAGTGAATAGAGACAGGTCTGTCTAGCCTTGAAAATAGACAAACATAAAAGTAGTCCATCTGACTTGAATAATGATTTTGAATGCACAATATTTTTACCATATTGATTATTGTCTAATACTACAGTTGACATTGTATGTATGAATTATGTATGCTCATTTCCCCTATTTTTACATTTAGGTTACCATTGCTGTCATCTAATGCTCACTTAAACTTAAAAGGGGTCATGAACTGCATTGTTTTATCGTTTTATAATATTTCTTGGGGTTCACTTATAATGTTAGTATGCTTTTTACATCAAAATTGTCCATTTAGAAATAAAAGCCATTTTTCCTACTCTGATTTTAGTCCTCTTATTTAAATGCTCTGATTTCTAATTTAATCACCATTTAAATAGATTATTTTCATCCTACTAAGAGAAACAACGTGAAGTTGACCGTTTAGTCATTGGTTTGATTTACTGACAATAGGGTTGTCACGATATTAGATTTTTCACACCATTTATGGTTATTGTGGCCATAAAAATTCACAATATCGGTATATTGCGATATCTATAGAATCCTGGGGGGGATGTATCAGTCTAAATAATATTTACTTTGCTTATTTAGTTTTTCTATTTCAGGGCTTTTTAAGACCTGAAGAAACAAAAATGAATACTAGCCTAGTAGCCTGTACATTATGGCGGTTACCAATCAAATGAAAATATTATCAACAAAGTCCATCTTTGCAATAGAGGTGACACAGAATTAGAAGTGGCATTAATATATTTACATAGCATTTACAATTTGTGTACATAAATTTAATCAAATATTTAAATATGGATTTTTTTCTAATTTTAACTTTTTAATTAAAATGTACCTTAATATGAAACTAAACTGCCAGTAGGTGGCAGCAAGTGAGTCAACGATTTGTTCAAATGACTGATTCATTCAGGAACTAAGCAAATGACCGCCTTAATTTTAATCATTAAACTGATTTGTTCTAAACGAGGATTCAGTCAGCATAACAAAAACATTTCTGTTGCACGGGTGCTCTGTTCTGCTGTTCATAATTTTGAAATTTTCGTTGGTGAAATAAAGAAAAAACAAAAACAAACAATATTAACAATACTGTGTCTAAAATGTAACTCACACTGTTTATTTAACAATAAGTTAAATGAACATTGCATTTGTGCTGATTTGTAATACAACTACATCTTATAATATGATATAATGACAAAAACTCGGGGCAAAAATGCCCGTGTGTCTTGAATTTTGAGGGCAAATAACTGCATGCATAGCTACATCACGTTGAATAAGAAGAGTATAGAAAATGCGGTACTTATTAAAATAATCACCCTTTATTTAAATATATGAACACAGAAAATCGCTGTTAATAGGTTAATATAACATTTCCCATTCCATGACTAGTAAAATAATCGCAATTTACTCTCTCTAAAATCTGCAGGGTGATGGACAGGGAGGTGGGCAAAAAGGTTGGTGGTGTTGCCACCCTATGCACTGAGTGTAGTTAGGCAAATCCTACAGATTGGGCTGTCTAAGGAGCTGTTTTCTTGGAAGCCGAAAAACTCCCATACTGTTGAGCTTACTTTACTTTTTTTGGGTGTGGACAGAGCCTCTCACTCTCCCGTTTGGACGACATTCTTCTCGGAATAGCTGTCAGCGTTAAGGTGCAATGCTGCCACCTGAGAGGTCAACTAGGTACTGGTGCTGGAGTATTTACATGTCATATCATAAGCGTCCTATTCATTTTAAATATTGTGGTTATCGCAAATACCGGTATATTGTCACACCCTAAATTAACATGATATCGACATTTCATGCTTTGAATATCACGATTATTGTCAATACCGGTATATTGTGACACCCCTAACTGACACCCAGACAAAGAACATCTGACTGTACATGAATCATTACATATCAGATCAGGCATTAGAATTAACACAGTTACTTACATGTTGTTGCATTATTGTCGAGTCTATCGTAAAATTCTGTTTGCAAAGCCTGCACCGAAATGCTATCGATTTACCAAAGAATCAACAGTGAAATGTACCAAATATAAATAAATAAAGCTCAACTGAGACAAATCACATTGTTGAAAATAAATAACCATATTCATAGCATTAAGATCCTTTGAAAGGTAATGTTATTTTTAGTCCTGTATCGCTCTTCTCTCCTCATCACTAACATGCAGGTCAGTGGGGCTAACATTGCAATGATGAAGTAGACGTTGATTCACTTATCCATGTCATAGACAGGCGCATTCTGGGACGAGTTGTTCACTTGGCGAAGCTTTTATTGGACTACCCATGAAGTTACAGGATATTCTTATAGTACAATGACCTCTTATATATCAAAAGCTCAAGGTAAAGCTGATTTCTCAATACATATGGCACATATACTGACCACAATCAACCTCAAATACCATTTAGACAAAGCAGCCAATAAAACTGATTAACAATAAGTCTTTCCGTATATACACAATGCGTCTTCCATAATTGCTTCGGGCCTCTCTTCTGATCTTGCAGCTTTGACTCTTGTTTGCGCGTATCTGTTTAAAGGGGGTTTGACTTTCGAAGGATTACAGAGGCGTTGCTGTCAACACCAGTGATATTAAATGGATGCAGTGGCATTATGACAGAAGCAACAGAGAATGCCATTACCATACATGACCTGTTTGGCGCTCTAATCACTCAAGGCGTAAAAAAAGACATATCCTGGCAGGCCGGGGAGCTGACAGGGGGGGCGAGGCGACATCTGTTGAAATGAATGACACAAGGCCATGTCTGATCCAGCACATGAACACACCAACACGACAGAGAAACAGAGAGAGAGAGGAAAACAGCAAATCCATGGCTTAATGTTGGTAGTTCAATGCAAGCCGGCATGTATTGATTGAGTCCTCAAGGGGTGATGGGCTAAAATCGCTGCTTTCTATCACTGGTTTCTCAGACAGGCTGTGAAATTGGGCTACTAGATCACAAATACACCCAGAACACATGCAATGAAGGTTTTTTTCCAGTAAAGAACTACAATGCCTATGATTACTGTAATCTGAAATCCCAGACCTCTATGATTCAATTCAATTTCACATTTAGGGTGGTTTCACACTTGCTTCGATTTCTTGGTCCAAACCAGAGTTCGATTGCTCCCCCTCCCCTGTGTTCACATTATATTATTTGGGTTCGAACCGCGATGCGTTTGCGTCAAAGCAGCAGCAGTAAAGGCAGCGCAGGAAAAGGCAGCAAAATGCATTGCACTTTTATATTTTTGTTTTTGAACCGTTGGTTTTGTTTTCAAAGCTTCAGTACAAAACTGCACTTGTATCTATCTGCCGTGAATACTGCAAATGTTTAAAAGAACGCTGAAGGTGAGCAGAAATTAGATATACAGCTCTCTGCTTCCACTGCGTCAGTCACGCTAAGCAGGAAAGTGAATGAAACACATTTTTATCAAATCATACATCATTAATAGCAGTTCACTTCCACGATTCAGCAGTGAACTGTGCAGGAGTTTACATGAACCGTACCCCAGACCAGCCTTTTTAAGCAAAACTCATTTACATCATCCAAACGAACCCGGGTGTGCACCAAAACTGCTAGGGTGAAAGCACCCTTATTTGTTTAGCGCTTTTCACAATACTGTTTCAAAGCAGCTTTACAGAAAATGCATGTGTCTACAATACATTACAATTTCGAATGATCTGTTATCAGATGTGACTGTGTCCAAGTAATGTCCATATTTCAGAAATGTATAGTTATAGTATAGTAGTAAGATATAGCAGTGTTAGCTAACATATTGTATTAATTTTAGGCAGAAACAATGAGCTCATTGAAGAAATTATTAACATTCTGAACATGTTCTGAACGTAATGGTTACAATATATAGAAATTTAGCATTGGTGCATGTTGATTCAGAGTTTACGTCATCTGAAGTCCACGATGACTGGCTTATTTATACAAAGTCTGGTTTTTCAATACTTAGAAGAAACAATTAAATCTGTGGTCACATTCACATCAGCAGAATACGGCTGTCAGTCCTGTATTTAATTCCAAACAGCTACAGTACAGTCCAAAAGTTTGGAACCACTAAGATTTTTAATGTTTTTAAAAGAAGTTTCGTCTGCTCACCAAGGCTACATTTATTTAATTAAAAATACAGTAAAAAAACAGTAATATTGTGAAATATTATTACAATTTAAAATAACTGTGTACTATTTAAATATATTTGACAAAGTAATTTATTCCTGTGATGCAAAGCTGAATTTTCAGCATCGTTACTCCAGTCTTCAGTGTCACATGATCCTTCAGAAATCATTCTAATATGCTGATTTGCTGCTCAATAAACATTTATGATTATTTTCAATGTTGAAAACAGTTGTGTACTTTTTTTTTCAGGATTCCTTGATGAATAGAAAGTTCAAAAGAACAGCATTTATCTGAAATACAAAGCTTCTGTAGCATTATACACTACCGTTCAAAAGTTTGGGGTCAGTAAGAATTTTTATTTTTATTTTTTTGAAAAGAAATTAAAGAAATGAATACTTTTATTCAGCAAGGATGCATTAAATCAATCAAAAGTGGCAGTAAAGACATTTATAATGTTACAAAAGATTAGATTTCAGATAAACACTGTTCTTTTGAACTTTCTATTCATCAAATAATCCTGAAAAAAAATATTGTACACAAATATTTTGTACAATTGTACACATTAAATGTTTCTTGAGCAGCAGATCAGCATATTAGAATGATTTCTGAAGGATCATGTGACACTGAAGACTGGAGTAATGATGCTGAAAATTCAGCTTTGCATCACAGGAATAAATTACTTTGTGAAATATTTCAAATAGAAAACAGTTATTTTAAATTGTAATAATATTTCACAATATTACTGTTTTTTTACTGTATTTTTAATTAAATAAAATGTAGCCTTGGTGAGCAGACGAAACTTCTTTTAAAAACATTAAAAATCTTAGTGGTTCCAAACTTTTGGACTGTACTGTACGTTCACACACAGTTCAGTTATTTGCGAAAGTGATAACCACGGTGCACTGCACAAACACATCTTTACCGCGTGTTGTGGGTTTTCATGTTTGGTTTCGGTAACTTGCAGCGAAGGAAATACAGGGGTTTTAGATCCAGTCACTGTTCTCCACCGGAGCAGCCAGTTTCTTCTTTTTCTTAAAATATTGAATCAAATTCAATACTACATTCCTATTTTAATTTATATTTTCATTCATACAATTTCAGTTCTAATAAACTATAAAATAGGCATTTTAAAGCCGCTTCAATGAGGCATCATACTGGACAAAAAGTGCACTATGATGAACAAGCTATATCGGTTCTAATTCAAGTTTCTAATTTCCTTCTCTCTCAAAAACATTCTTTGAATGATTTGCAATCCATTTAAAATAATTTAAATTTTGACCTAGCCTTTCATCAAAAATTCTCTGAAATACTTATCTGACATAGTGCTTTGCAGAAAAACAAGGACATTTAGCACACTACAAAGTTATGATGGCGGCAATCTCATTTCAATGCAAAATACAGGTGCCACTATCAAAATTACAACAGTTGACAATGATTCTTTTTGTTGTTTTTCAAAGTCTTTCAGTCATTTAATGCTCCATTTATTTTTTATGGCTTTTACTCCAGTCTTCAGTGCTAGAAACCATTCTCTAATATACTGATTTGCTGCTCAAAAAACATTTCTTACACATTTTCTAATCAGTTTCAGCTTTAAATTATGGTGGAAACCATAATACATTTTTCAGGATTCTTTGATGAATAGAAAATTAGTTTATTTCAAATTCTTCTTTAATGTCATTCTTGCTGAATAAAAGCAAAGTTGTAAAAAAATAAAACAAGATCTTGTATTGACCCAAACCTTTGAACAGTAGTGTATATTATCTACCAAACATACAAACATATATTGTTAATTTTGACTGCGTGAATTTGGTTGTAGAATGTAGTTGACACTTCCCTAAATAACTCATTCTGGTAAGCAAAGCACCAAGAAGAGGAGTGAAAAAAGCACCACATTGAAACACTATACATTTCACCAGAACAGTAAGAAAGAGACATAAGCTGCTACAGCTCCATCAGCCATTTGGTTAGCAGGAGCAGGCTGAAGCACGCCAGGTAATAACGTCGGGATGCCCCCGGAAAAGTGACCTGGCTTAAAGTTAATCGGAGTAAAGGACACTAAGATGCTCAGGGCTGCTTAATTAGTTAAAGAGACAGTAATTTGTTTTCCCAAGAAAGAGGGATGGTGTAATGAGGACATACGAGCGACATTTGGTCCTGCCATGTGCATTAGTACCAAATCTGTCTTGATGTATTCTTCTCAATACGTGCGGATGAATAGGTTAAAAAGTCATGTGTACGGATGGGTGACAAAGTGCATGTGTGTGCGCAACGTGCTTGCTTCCAACATTAAAGGGGTGGTTCACAGCGATTAGTCATGTATTCGGCTACAGTAAAGCTTTAACCAGGATAAAACCGTATATTGAAAGCTAACAAACAGCAGTAACATTTACAAGTGACAGCATATCTAAACACTTTGACACTAATACAAACAGAAATAAACGTCCTTTTAAAAAACATGTTTGCAGAGGTTTTGCTTGAACCTCTTCATCATTACTGCTATCTGGGTCTGATTCGGGCTCAATTTGATAATATAGACGCGATTATTTACATTTCTACCGAAGCACTGTAACAACGAATGGTAAGGGGTGTGGCGTTTCCAGACGCTTCAGCAAATCAAAATACACTGGGCCAGCTAACCAATCTGAGCACATTGTGTATTTTGGAGGGTTTTTAATAGAAGCAGGAAGTTAACCTGGCCGTTCAAATGACAATGGAAACAGCGGTGTAGAATAAAGGTAAAATATATGAAAAATACAGCGTTTTTTTTTAAAAAAAACAAAGCATTAAGTTTGTTAAACTGTGCCCCATAAACACAATCAAGCCTAGGAAAAAAAAAAAAAAAAAAAAAAAAGTGAACCACCCCTTTAATAAATCCATATGACCGATTCAAATAAGGCATCTCCCACCATCTGCATCATTCATCTAGACTGGATTAATGTTTAATAGCACAAACTATATATGTATTCATGAAGCCACATCCTCGTCTTGAAAGAATTTTACTGCTCCATGAACAGAGCAGATAATATGACTACATCAGATAGTAACTGCTGATTATGAGCATCCACAGCTGAATTAACTAGGGTCGAGCAGAAATGAAGAACCAACTTCAATATCCATCCTAGCCCAGCGAGAGCAAGATGACTGAATAATGATTAAGACCCAGAATCCCTCTCCCCGCTTACTCTGTTCCCTTGAGGCTGAGCTGAAACTAACTAGGACTGTCTGAGGGAAGGGAGGAGGGGCGGGAAAATGAAGGATTAACATGGTGATCAGTAAAGAGAGAGGAAGAGACACAAGGCTGGACGGATTCATGAATGATGAAGCATATTTCATGCACCATGTGTACAATCCATTCATAAAAAAAAAAAAAAAAAAAATTAACAATAGAGATTCTGAACACATATACACACACACACACACACACACACACACACACACACACACACACACACTATTACTTACTTGGTTTTGAACACCCAAAATGTAAACAAAATCAGCACTACTATGGCTGTCACTAACGATTATTCTGTAATCGAGTAATCAGACGATTATTTTTGACGACTAATCGCGTAATCGGATATTTTTAAATATAGGCAAACAATAGCCTTTAAAAATGTCTTAAAATACATATATAATAAGAATGAGGCAATAATATTTGGTTCAAATAAAGTCTCAAAAGCAAGTAATCATATAGTTTTATAGAACACTGTTTATATTATGTATAGGGCTGCACGATTTTGGGAAAATGTCATATTGCGATTATTGAGGTCAATATTGCGATTGCGATATGCGATAGCGATATAATAAACAAATAGTATCATGAGTCATCTTGCTTGGTTCTCAGTGAAAATGCACACACAGATTACTGATAATGCTGAAATGTGTATTTCTCAACTCAAACTAGCAACAACAACAAACAAATGCACAGCGTTTTCAAATTAAAATATTTTTACAAAATTAAATAATAACATCTTTGCATTACTGCAAACTTGTTATAATCCCATTTAAGATGTTTGTTTCTTTACTAATCTGTGGTTCAACGGATCACAAAACTCACGGTTCGGATCACATCACGGTTATGATGTCACAGATCAGATCATTTTTCGGATCAGTACAAAAAAAAAAATTGGGGGATGGGGGTAACTTAACTTTGCATGTATTACTTAGCCCACTTAAACTACTCTGATATCACAGCATAAACTAATAGCCTAAGTAATACATTTTAAAAGGCAAGTGAACAGACTGTAAAAAGAACAAATACTGTACACCAATTACAACAAGGATAGATAAATACTACATAAAGTTACAAATAAAGTATAAGGTCTAACTGTAGTATTAATTTTCATGCACAGAAATTTAATTAAATGTAAAATGACACTGGTCACTGTATAAATTTAATATAGATTAATCTTTGTTAAAGCTGTGTTTTGTTGTTTGATTTACATGACAGACAGCAGCAGGTATTTATAGGTTGCTGTCACTTTAAAAGTAAGACATGCACGCACACATCAGATACACATCCAAATTCTCACCTCGTTCAATTAAGACATAACTGAATGTGTTTACAAGAATACATGCTGAGAGGGGTATTTTGACTGACATAATGCGTGTATGTGACCATCCAAGTGCATTGAGGATGCGAAAGAGAAATCAATTAGGAGATCGCGAGCTATAACGCGCCTCTCTCTCTCTCTCTCTCTCTCTCTCTCTCTCTCTCTCTCTCCGCGTGAGCCTTGTATGTATGTGCGTCATGTGCGCACCGATAACAGCGCTGCGTGCGATACCGAATTAAATCCTCTTTTGCCTCTTCTAGAGCGCTGGAATGGTTTTATATCCATTTAATGTGTAAACTAGCAAGACAAAACACGTTCAAATGATTACCTTTCACTCTATTGCGGTTAAAGTTGCAATTGATCCGCGAATCACATGCGTCCCGAACCGTGGGCCTTGGTCCGTACGGATCACGGATCAACAACGACCCCTTTAACCACTACTAATCTGGGCTTATAATCTTATAGCCAAAATATCGCCATATAACAGAGGTAGCGTTTTTTTTTACCACCCGTTCAGTGACCGTTTGCTCCGCATCCGTCTCTGCGCTGCACACCGGAAAAAGTCTTGACATGACCATGCGCGCCTCACGTGCCACTGCCTAAACTGAAACTGACTGGTCTTCTTTTTATTAGCGGTGTATAAAATGGGCAAACAGCTCTCAGAGAATGGGTTGTATTTATTTATTTATTTATTTAATTATTATTATTATTATTTTATTTCATAAAATCGCAGCATTTTGCGTCATATAATCGCACAAGCTTCACATCGCGATTGCGATATGATTAATCGTGCAGCTCTAATTATGTATATCATATTATGTATTTTAACAATTAACTTATGTAGGCATTATGTATTATATGTATATGCCTGCAGACATTTGTTATACATAATGTACATAAGTGCCTAGTGATTTGTTTTTGTTTTGTTTTTTGCTTTTCACACTTGTTTAATATTGGCCAAAGAACATTTAATACTTAATCTTTAAAATTTGACCACTTTTTTACGGTAGAAATGCTACAGCCACTGTAATTTCTTGAACAAGAATGTGTGGCCAAATCGACATCAAAACAGGCAAACTCAGAGCCAGGGTTTAAACTTTTATTTTGAAATCGCGATGAACAGTTTGCATATTTAGAAACGTACTGATGTTGGCGTAAGACTATACATGGGTTTCATGTGACGTCACTGTATTCTATCGCCGCCATATTTGGGACCGGTCACAGCTGCGCGCCCTGTTTAAGTCTATGGTGACAGCAGCTACAACTACCAGAGGAAGGCCAACGAAACGCTTTCAGAAGGTTCACAACAAGTTTATAATATATCTTGGATATGTGGTGCTGTTAGCCGTTTCAACAGTCGTCAGAACTACAAATTTATTTGATCCCAAAGTAGTTAGATCGGCAGAATTATTGGCTTCATTCAGAAGGGACCACACCACTGGCAGCCAAACAGCAATGCACAACATTAATAACTGCTGGGACTGTCATTTACGTAACATTATAACGAGGACACTATTGTAATAAAATGTTGTGAATTCTCTGTGTTGTTGTTTCAGCGTGTTGTTGTGGTAAGAGCGCGTCGACTGAGTTAAACATTGATTACATAACTTGTTCAAACTTCACTTGTGCATTCGCGTCATTTTGTACAGATAAAACTTATTAATTTTATTAAGTATAAATATCTGATTATTCTCATAAAGGATGTGTTTCGTTGAGGTAAATAACCCACAGAGCTGATGATCATCTATAGCTTCAGTGCGAGCGCTCAAAAAGTAAGACAAAACATTAATATGATTGGGACTGTCTTCTTCTTATACATGATATTATAATCGTATATACTTGTAAAATAACGTTGTGAATTATTTGGGCTTATTTGCTGTGTTTCGGAGTTTCAATGAGGTTACTTCAAGTTCATCTGTGCGTGATTTTGTGCAAATACTAGTTGTAATATTATTTTTATTTTGTATTAATATCTGGATTATTTTATATAGGATGTGTTCCGTTGATTAATTAAAAAGTTGAAAGTTAATTAACTTTCAGTTTATGGGTTTTTTTATTCTCTTCAGCTTCAGCGTGCGCAGCTCAAACAGCAATGATTAAGTCATTAAAATGTTTAACGTTACTACACAGTATTATTAAAACTTTAATATTTCTTTTAGAAAACGAATGCATTATTTTTAATAACTAGCTCTTATATTCTAGTATTATTTTCATCAACACATAGTTTGATTAATAATAAGGATCATGAACAATAACAGATTTTTTTTTGTATACAATAACATCAATAACAGATTCATTTTGATAACAGTATTATTTGAGCTGCGCGCGCTGAATGAACACCCGTAAACTGAAGCGCTTTGCTAGAAGGTTAATTAACTCAACAGGACACATCCTATGGTAATTCATATATATTTATACAAGCTATACATAAAATTACAACTTATATTTGCACAAAATCATGCACGCATGTACTTGAACTAAGTAATGTAGTCAGCTGGTGTCGTGAATTTGTTCATCCTGTAACACGCCGAAACACAGCAACTAGAATTCATAATATTTTCAAATAAATCAAATAAATTTGAAGTTCTGACGACTGTTGAAACGGCTAACAGCACCACATATCCAAGATATATTATAAACTTGTTGTGAACCTTCTGAGAGCGTTTTGTTGGCCTTCCTCTGGTAGTTGTAGCTGCTGTCACCATAGACTTAAACAGGGCGCGCAGCTGTGACCGGTCCCAAATATGGCGGCGGGCATAGCGGAAGTGACGTCTTTGAAACCCATGTATAAAATGATTTACCTTACAAATCTGATGAAATGCCACACATTGTGTTACCTCATGAATGTTATAAGCAACCCAAACTCACAGCATATGCAGAGATGGAGTTAATAAAGCGCATATAAATTAAACCTGCAGGGCAATTCAATTGAATCCTGCGATTCAATTAAATCGGAGCCTTTGTGAATTCACAATAGCATTATGCTAAAGTATGGTTTTTAAATGGCTTTAATACATCCTGCAGCCTTAGAAAATGGTCCAATAATGCGTTTCATGGATTCTCGTCCATGGAATACGACACTTTCGGTATTTTGCCGGTTACTCGACACGGGTAAATTGCAATTGGGGACTTTTTAGAGTAGAGTACTCGAAATTTAATTGAGGAATCGTGACAGCCCTAATCACTACTTAACAAATGGCCAAACGTTTAATCTTAGTGTGCCATAATCAGGAAAACAAGGAATCGGTTCCAGCAGAACTACGCTGAAAGCTCTGCAGATCTGCATGTTTATTAAATATTGAATCTAATTTATGTTTTAAGATGCCAGTAAGTGAGTTTAGCATATTTAAATCCATCCCACAGAATTTCCAACAAAATCAGCACAGGAAAATGCAAAATAAAGAAATATATAAAAAAAAAAAAAAAAAAAAAAAAAAAAAATTTTTGCCCATACAGTGAAAGTCAATGGGGTCCAAAACAACAAACACTTTCATTGTATAGATAATATGTACTACCATATACATACACTATCGTGGGTGAACTATCCCTTCAAGTATTGAATTCATGTTTCTTCTAGAAAGTCACTGTCTATATTATTTAGAAAGACTAACTGCACATAACTTGATCATTTCAAGTTGATCAAGATCAAGATCAAGTTGCAAACACTTTAACTGGTGAGAAACGAAAAGCAAGATTTTCCTAATTAAAGCTAATGACAAAACATGGTAGGCGGTAGTGGTTAACACAAATTGATTGGCAAAGTGCGTAGGTCTAATTGTGACTTCAACGTCTCCATTACGTCACTGTTCATCACACAGCACCAACACATCTGTAGCCAACAAAAACGTAACACTGCATCCTCCGTAATGATCTGCATGGCCATTAGGCCATTACATTTGAGACAACAAACCAATAAAGTCAGTGATCGCAGTATATGGCTATTTCAAATACAGGGACATACACTGCTTTCATTACTTTCAGTGTAAATTGTCAATACGCTGTGGCTATTTCAGGCCTCTTGAAGAAGGGATCAATCATTAGAGGTACTGACAGATTTGACACATCTATCTTCAAATGTGTCAGGGTAAAAATAGCAAGCCAGCGGCATTGTGAAACACGCTGTCTGCGGGGCAAAGATGTGACTGTCTGAGACCAACTCTACAGCCCATTATCTGCACAAATTATGAACACAGCCTAAAGAGGCATATACACACAGACAGAAGTATACAGGGTAATGAAAGGAATTTAGTTTTGTCCTTCCTTCTTAGACTTGCTTCACACTGATATTCCTGCTTTAAATGGTTAGTTCACCCAAAAATGAAAATTCTGTAATTAGTACTCACCCTCATGTTGTTTAACACCCGTAAGACCTTCGTTCATCTTCAGAACACAAATTAAGATATTTTTTATGAAATCCGAGAGGTATATGTACATAGACCGAGAGGTATATGTACATAGTACATGTGACTGCAAAGAATCAACTGTTATGTTATGAAGCGACAAGAATACTTTTTGTGTACAAAAACAAAACAAAAATAACAACTTTATTTAACAATATCTTCTCTTCTGTCATTCTCGTATGCTGTTTACGTTCAACACTTCCAGGTTCGACATCAGAACGGCGGCTCAGTATTGGCCGATGCTGTTTACGCAAGCAGCACGAAGCATTGCGCGTGATGCTGATGCAGAAGCCGGTCATACCTCTCGGATTTCATCAAAAATATCTTAATTTGTGTTCCAAAGATGAACGCAGGTCTTACGGGTGTGGAACAACATTTGGTTGAGTAATTAATGTCAGAATTTCAATTGTGTGAACTAACCCTTTAAGTATAAATACAATTACAAACCATACATGGGTTGCACATGAATTCCTCATGTTTGTCCCAAAAAAGGAAACTGTAGAATCTCAAGCAAATGTCCAATATTAAACGGTGAAATGTGAAGTTATTTATTCCATATGAAAATTAGAGATACATTTTTATTGGTACCATATACATCATTGTTTAGAATTTTTTTTTTTTGCATTTTTAATTTACACTACATTTGCAATCTTCTAACAATCAAGGTTAATCTTTAAAATCACTGAAAAGCAATACCGTTAAATGTAGCAAATCTCAAAATAATCATCCATGTTTCACACTATACATGTTAATCTTGTGATGCCTAAATCCAGTTGTAGCATTTAAAGCAGAACTAAGTAACTTTTTTACCTTCATAAATAGTTTTCTAAGTCCTTACGACGGTTAATTGACTTGTAGTGGTGTGTTTGAGGCGTGCACTAACCCCCTCTGGCACGTCTACGGCAGAAAACAGCACTTGCAAGTTGAGCTGCGCCGACCTGACACAATCTCGCCTCATGTTCACATTCACCCGAGAGTAACAAAATGCTTTACGGTAATTCAAAAACAATGTATATATTATGACTTGATGAGACAATTTCGAAAATTACCCACCTCCATCGAGATTTCTTGTACTGTATTTGCAAAACTACTGCGCTGGTGAGCGTTGTAGTCGTTGTAGTCCTGAGCTGCGCTTGGAGTAATTTACGACAGTGTGATTCACTGAAGGAACCTGTAGGGGGAGCTTCGCAAATCTTACTGAGTTCCGCTTTAAAACTATTGATTTTTAACTTATTCAGACAAAATAGTGCAAAGTTTTAAAACTGGCCATTTATCAGAGATAAATGATCAGCTTATCAGTATTGGACATTATTATTATTGTACGTGGATCCCCTGTTAAGACAGCATGACCTAAGTAAGGTAGGGGCAGTATTAGTATTAGCTATATACTTCACCTTTAAAAAGCCTGTCTTGTCTAACTAGAGGAAAAACGTTGCAGCTGCACTGCAGATACTGGGTAGGCTGGACCATAAAAAAAAAAAAAAAAGTTCTCTAGAAAGGAGTTTGATCAAACCATTAAAAAAAAAAAAATCTGGGAGGTCTCCAGCAGGCCTGCCCACTCCCATTCGTGTGGGCTTCACTCTGTGATCTTTGCATCCAATCCGAGAATCGTGCCACCTCCGCTTACCGACCGCTACGCAGATAAGGCTGCTTTGGCAATTGCCCCAGCCTGGTCTGGCGAGAGCTCTGTTGTACTCAAAGCAAACAGACACATGGAGGCTGAGGAGGAGGTGAAGATGGAGTAGGAGGGAGGGTGAAGCTGGAAGTTGTTAGACAGGTTATGAGCGGATCGGGCCAATGTTCTGCCAAGGTCCCGCCCTGCCCTGCCACACCACGAGCCAGCCTGATGCACTGCAGTAATTACAAAAAAAACAACGACAACATGCACACCTTGTGCCACACAGCAAGGTCTATAGAGAAAGTGAAACCGCAGCAATAAGTAATGCTTTTCAAAACAGGTCTCCTGCTTTCATTCAAAATCGTACCGTGTAGGTCATAGGCCTGATCGGACATGCAGGCTTATTGATCGCTCAAGTGCGGGGAAGTGCTTGCACTGACGAACAGGATACTTTTCAAACACGGTAAATGTGGCAGCAGGAGGCATGACATGCTCCAAAACCAAGGTTAAAACCAGCCATTCACTTTTTAAACTGAAAAAGGATGTGAGATGTTAACTGTCTTACAGATTGTATTTTCACCAGCACTAGTGAAAAGAGTGCAATCAGCCCAAGCTGAAGCCTCTTAAATTATTAAAGTAAAGTGTATGGCCTCTATTCCATCTCCTTCAAATTGTAATGATCACACAAGACTATGACAAATCCAGCATAAGAGGATGCATTGCAGATATATATACTCTTTGCCAACCTAATTTTCTCCAAGTATCAATAAGTCAGTGGCACAAGGAAGTGAAATTGTTCAAATACGCTGACATTTAGCAAACACCATTTCTGGTCAGCCTTTTGACTGCAAATCGGATACATGCCATCTTGACAAGGGAGCTTACTGGAAGCATGACATTTTATCCAAGATGCAGACAGACAAACATGAGAGACAAGACAGGTTTGATCAGTATACATCAGACAAAGAGCACTGCCCTTACACACCTATTCAAATCTCCATTGTTAAAAAACAAATACATGAGAGAAAGTCTCTGCCATACCCAAATACTGCAGGTGAAGCACATCGGAGCAAGCAACTTGCTGATGCCCATTCATATTCCGTTCACTTCAGTCTTTCCCTTTCAAAGTGCGAGAGTGCTGTCCTTGCCTTGCAAGAATGACTAAAACACGAGCCAATAGAATTCGAGCGCGAGCTGTGAGGGAGCATATCATTGGTTAGACCTATTGAACAAACACGCCCTCATCAAATGAACGAGTCGGTGTTTTTTAATCTGAACGAGATTCGGAATGGCACTGAACGTCACATTCGTGAACGAACTAAAATAAATATACGAAACGCATATTTTATTGCAGTTGGCTTTTTTTATACAGTTAGATTAGAATGGTTTTAGAATTTTACTAAAATATAAAGGTTGCTCGTAAACGACTCGGTTGAGTGAATAATTTAGTGATTCAATACAAAAGCATCACTTGACTCCACCTACTGGAGTAAAACTTGCAGAAAGGATCACACGAGATTCAAAAGAATCGAAGTGATGAATCATTTTAGTTAATGATTCAAAAGATTCGAAACACAGGAACCAAAAACCAAAATCCCCCACCACCACTTGAATCTTTTTAAAGACAAATGAACTTGACATTTGATGTTGTGAACATAAGTCTTGTATGGACTAAGAGAGCATCATATTCATTGGAGAAATTAACAAGCAGGACCAGAAAGCGAAAATAGTTCATCACAGCAAAACACAACTAATCTGACATGAAACACCGTTAAGTTACAAACGAGTCCCGGCCCACTTCTTATAACCAACTAAAACACAAATAATATAACGTTACATAATATAATAACTTTATAATAACACACACACACGCCCTGAACTGCTTACACATTAGCCATTACTTCATCCTATACGTTACATTAAGGAAGGGAGGATGTCAACAAAAACGTAACGTTAAGTGAATACATAATGTTAGCTGATCACAGTCCTAATATTAAATAAACCATATGTGTAAATGTCCTATGTAGCCTGCATCTGACATTCACAAAATGTTGCCACTGCCTTAAAAAAACAATAGTGAAAGAACTTATTTGTAACCTAGAATCACGCAATGAAGCCCAATGCAATCTTCAGTAAGTGCTCTCGCAACAGTTGTCGAGCACGAGAAAGATTGTGCACTTGTCACGAAACTCAAGATGACAGGTACAGATTGACACAGATCCCCAATAAAAACGTGTTTTACCTTCAACACGGGAACGGAGATCCGACATAGTTCTCTGAACGGGCGGCATCGGTCCACCTGTCAACTGAACGCTTAAAACTCCGCGTTGCGTTTCTCTTCACCCGTCTAGGGATTTTAAGCGCCGGTGACACCAAAGTAGCTTCCCCCACTCCCGTGACCGGTAACCATTTATTTAGGGTTAGGATTCATGTTGTTGTTGATGAACAGCGACAGTTCCGCACTCTATAACGGGCTCCAGCATCAGCGCGCGGAGCTGAAGGCGAAATCTCTCCAGCACGAGCAAGAATCGATAAGCGCTTGAAACACTGAATGTGCGCGAGCTCTGCCGCTTCACAAATTGGACCATGCCAACTAAGAGCGCAGAGGGGGGTCGAGTCGAAAGAACGCCTGCAAGCTGGTCGTTCTCACTATGAAAACCATAAATGTCTAACATAAACGATATTTCGGTAATACTAAATAAAACCAGGTCTCCATATATACGTGTATGATTTGTATTATGCGAAATAAAAACTGAATCAAAATATTGCCCCCTAATATGATCTCAGTGTGGAAAGGTCTTCAGGAGATTCCCTGCTGCAGTTACTCTCATTGTTTCGAAGGGGGATTGCAGAGACAATGACAGCCCACTATTTCTTTATTTTAGGCCCTGAAGCTATCACGACTCTCCAATTGCCTCCCATATTACCTTTCAGCCGGAAAACATTATGGGTTTGCTGATATGCTGGGGGTTTGCTCTCAACAAGCCACATGTTGATGGACAGAATTCTCCATTCCTGTTTCTTCATGTTCCTTAGGCCTACTGATTTGGATATTATTGCTGATGTTATAATTAGATAAATGAATAAAATCAAATGAATAAATAAAGAACATCACTCAAATGGTTAGAATTTTTATAAACATATTGCCTAAATATCTGAATAAGGCATCCACATCCATTGTGTTATCTTAATATAGTTTATTTTATTGCAGAGATACTGTATTTTATTAACAATATAAGATTTTAACCCACAAATGATATTTTGTGATATTCTAACCCACAAATAATAATATTTTTTGCCCTATTTCCAAAGGTTTTTGGGCTTTCTCTCAGACAAGTCAGCATCCACCCGCCTGCACAGATTTGGGTCTATTGCTCCTGAGGTTGCCTAGCAACAGTGACAAGATGCCTGCCTCTTTGATTATGTTTGCGGTGGTTTTATCTTTGAGCGCATATCAGTCTAATAATGACTCATCCTCTCAATAGACACATAGACACATGCTCTCTCATTCACAGACAGATATAAATAGATCAGTCTTTTTTCCCTATATGAATTCTGTTGAACACACATGAATGTCCAACCTTGTTCCCACCCTCCATCTGTGCAGATCAAAAATGATCAGATGGGGCATAATCGATGCAATCTATCTATCTATCTATCTATCTATCTATCTATCTATCTATCTATCTATCTATCTATCTATCTATCTATCTATCTATCTATCTATCTATCTATCTATCTACCTAACAAAATAAAACACATTATAATGAATCAATCTTGCCCTTAAAAAAAAAAAAACAGTAAACTATTCAGATTGCACAGGCACGTGTCTCCTTTCATGTCTTTGTGTAATATTCCCCCAGGAATTTATTTTTTAACCATTTATACATGGTTATATTGCACTTGTTATTCAATTATTATATAAGAAAAAAAAATCCTGCCCACAATAGCAGTTCAACACATTAAAACATCATGACTCATGCATATTTCCTGCATGCACAAAAGTTCAAGCCACAGTGACATCTTATTCTCCACTAAACAGAGTCTGGAATCGTCTGCGCTCAGAGCAGTGGGCAGAGGCCATCTCTGTGATAAATGAGCCGGTCGCTGCAGCCCATGAGCCATCAGAACACTCTGCTCCCATCAGGCCACACAAGATCTACACTCACTGCAGGCTATGAGTGTCATCTACACTTATTGACAGATTAAAGTTTCTCACTGCATGTGCTTAGGACCATTCAATATTCAAAGGAATACTCATGCATTATCAATAGCATGTTGATTCTTTTTGGAAGAATGTCTGAGTTGAGAATGAGATTATATTTTTAAATAGATGGCATCAATATTTGCATTTGAGATGGAGTGGACTAGAATAGGACTCATCCAGAAAGAGTCATGAAGAGTACCAAGAGCAAAATCTGTCAGTCAATAGTTGGCACCATCTGTCCTGGACAGCACTGACAGCTTATTGGCAAATACAATAAGAAAGGCCCCTTAGAATTGATGGATCTGCTAACAATAGCTGAGGATTCTAAGAGGATTCTGAGACATTAAAGCATGGGTGAAAAAGACAGTATGCTCAACAGATATTGATTTAGGAATCTAATTAAAATCAAATACAATAAAAATGCAAGGTGTGGCAAGGTAATTGGGTATTTTATGCATCCAAAAGAGACTATCTGGATAAAATAAAGCAAATAAATGCATTTTAATTAATAAAGGTACATTGATTAAATTGCTTATGTTGTGCTGGTCAGTATAGCTGCAGTCTTGGGGTGTGTCTCAGCCGGCTCCCTAGCTTTCTAGGTCATGTATATAGCGTATACGAATATAGCGTGCATGAATTCAGGCACTGGTAAGGACAGTAAGAGCCCTGGCTCAATACATATTGAGACACTACTGATGACTATTTCCAGCGACATGGCAACATGCTCACTATGCAACATTGTCAGTTCTGCTTTTGTTTCTTTATATTATTATTTTTAAATGTTAGGCCTATTTAAAGTACATTATGATAAATACTTTGCTTGTTACATATACGTGCAACATATCAGCCGTAAATACATAAATGTTAGCTAGATCATGTTCATTACTTGTCTAGTAATATATGTTTATGCTAAAATATAATTAAATAATGGTTTGTATTTTAAAAAACAGATATTGCATGGCATTATGTAGTGAGTTGGCTCATGTGATTCATGTTTCGTGCTTCAAAACTTCCTTTAAGCGAACATTGGCTGTGTCCCAATTCAAAGGCTGCATCCTTCGAAGGCCACAAAGGTCGGACCGAGCATTGTTAAATGGGATGGTCTAGCTTTGTTTGTTCTTATTGCCTAAAAACTGTCACAGCTGCCATTGATGAGTGGCAGTAACTTTTGTACTGGACTTTTTTGAAAGTTATATTAAACTGTCTGAAAACAAAACAGTTTATAAGCTGTCTAAATATGTTCACCATGGTCCATTTCATAAAGAATATTTACTAATTGCATCTTAGTAAGATATAAGTCAACATTTGAACCGCTTTAAATGTTTTTTATTTTATTTTTACATTTAATTTTATATTTGAGTAAGCTGAAACCCAATACATTTAAAAGTATAATTCGGCAATTTTTCTCAATCTGTGACACAATGCAGACCCTGAATTGGGACACAGCTTATAGTAAGCATCTATGCTCCCTGATTTTCACAGTGCATTGTGGGACTTTTTAGGGAGCAAACATTTCAGTGTACTGGTATGATTTTGCAATTGAGACAGCCCTTAAAATGGCAGACTCCCTGATTAGTGACTACTGAACAAGGGAGCGGACTGAGACGCACCCTTTTTAGCAATGTGGTATAAAAAGTAGTAACCTGCAACTGTTACCTTAAAAAGCCATTTCTACCTGATTTAACTCATAAAAATGTGTTTTGTTGGTATAAATTAATGTATCTAGGTTGATTTAGTTATGCTAAATAGTATTTTTGACTTATAAAAACAGTTCAAATTCAGCTACCATTTTCAGATTACCATTGTTTGTCATGTGATCTCAGTGTGACGGCTTCCTTGAGTCGGCCCAGCGCCATTTGAAATCAATCAGCTTTTGTTAGTCTGATAATATGACTGGATTTTTCATCTTATTTGAGTGTACCTGATTACAAATATATTTTTTCAAAAGTATTATGCATTTATATGTGTAAAACTAATTATGATGAAAAATACTGAGTGCAACTTGAGGAATGAGGAAACAATCTGGGCCGGGTTTCCTAAAAGCATCGTGAGGCAAGTTGGAGGCAATGCTTTTACGATCTACATAGGTTTATAATGCTTTTGAGAAACGCAGCCATTACCTATAGATTGTTGCAATTCATTGATCAGTAAGATCAGACTCTGCCCCCTGCTGGTGTAGGACTTGTAGTGAAAGATTGAACCCTCACATTTTGAATTGCCTGAGAACACCTTTTCAATTATACAAGTAATATTAAACCATATTTACCACGTTTTTATCAGTCATACAATTCAATAATCCTATTATAAAAGAGCCACAGGTTATGGATTTCACTGTTAAGCTCTGAAGTTCATTTATTTTGTTCATTGAGCCATATGTATAAATCACACAAAATGCTCCATTGAATCATGGGATTTAAGCCAAATTAATTCCTCAAGTTTCCTCAAACAACATGGAGTTATATTAATCTGCATTGTTCTTAAAAATGATGAGGTGGTTGGGTCAATCATCTCCGTCACTCATGATGATCCTTGACTTAATCATGCTTGGTACAATGATGATGACATAGTGTTGAAAACGTATATTGTTTTATATATAAATTGTACAAATAATTAAGTGAACTGACATATTTTAAGTTCTTAGAAAAAGTACAAAGTAGAATTTCCCTGATTTTAACACTATTGATGCATTTATCATAGAGAATTACAAAAAAAGTACTTTTTTTAAACACTATCAAACAATTAAAGACAAAAACAAAACAAAACAAAAAACGTTGCCCTATTAAAACCTTACATGGCTTCGTCAAGTATATGTTCTCGTGTCAGTGTCCTTTGTTGATCTTGAGAAAACATTCCTATCAAACAATTATATGCCAAACCAAACTGCAAACCCAAACCAGCCTGACTGGTTGGTTAGCAATGTTAGCCATATCAACAAGGATGTTGACTATTAAGAATAGACATGATGAGCCTCGAGCGCTGCTCACTGACACTGACGATCACAAACTCTGACATGACATCATTTAGTGAGAGATCAGTGAGTGAAAGATGCCTGGGAACAAAACTGACACTGACTTTACAGAGAAAACCCTGAACTGCAGATGAGAGAGAAGCATTATGAGGGCAGATTTAAGTGACCATTGGCAGAGCTACTTTAGATGCGCTCTCCAGGTCATGGTTTTACCATATAGTCTTGAAGAAACTGAAAAAGACCCTGAATAAAATGTGAGCCTCTGCATGTGGCTGGAAATGGATGATTTATTGAACTTCAAAGTGAAATGTAGCCCAATATTCATCAGGCACCAGCAAATCACTGGATGAATATACAGGCAATAACTCACCGTGTGATTTTCAGCATCTAAATTATGCTGAGACTTTGTGTCAGTCTGTTTGGTTCATCTCGTGCTACTGTTTGAAATGCATAGAGCATCTCATCTGATCGTGTTTAACTCAGATAACTCCTTTAGGGAGTGGCTGAGGGACTTCTTAAGAACAGACAGATGCAGCATGATAAATGAGGGGGCGCAAACAGGCTATTGCCACAATTTAATGACTTCTTAAAGTCATTATTTCATACAATAATGACTTCTTTGTAATCTTATGATGCTTCAGTAAGAATATGACACTTAAAATAATAAGATCCATGAAAACGCTTTGTTCCTGTGTTGATATATTTTATGTTGAAGCAGGATGTTTGGGTGGAAATATTCAGCCTTTGAAGTAGCCAATAGTGTTACATTACTGTCACAAACTATGTTTTGCTACTTGCTAGTTGGTTGCATACATATACCATTTAAAAGATTTTATTTTTTTTTAAATAAAATTAATACTTTTATTCAGCATGAAAAAATAAATGTTAAAGTAAATTCAATTCAATTCAATAAAGACATTTATAATGTCACAAAAGATTTATATTTAAAATAAATGCTGTTCTTCTGAACTTTTTCTATTCATCAAAGAATCCTAAAACAACAACAACAACGCGTTTAAAAAAATTATTTATTTATTAAATTTATAAAAATATTTCACAATATTGCTGTTTTGACTTTACTTTTGATCAAATAACATTAGTGAGTAAGAGACTTCTTTAAAAAAAAATCTTACTGGCCCCTCTTTTGAATGAATGAATATATAAATAAATAAATTAAGCTTTAAATTTCATATTCACTAAAGCCAATTTAGCAAGTGAATTACACTTGTTATAAATAAAATATTTAAATGAAAATAACCCTAAGCTGCTATAACGACATAATAATTTAAAATATTTTTTTAATTGTTATTTTCCTCATTTATTTGTTCTGTAAATATTCCATCTACTTATGTTTTGTGCTATATTAATTTGGCATAAATAATAAATCAATTAATGAAAGTATAAATTTATTCGGGTGCTGGTGGCATTGGGGGAGAAGAGAGCATTTGAGAGCATTTGATTGGACAACAATATGTGTATCTCTTTCTGGAAGAAAAAGGTCAATTTTAAATTTTGTCAGTGTACACAAATGTGACCCTGGACCACAAAACCAGTCATAAGGGTCAATTTTTTAAAATTGAGATTTATACAAAAATTTGAAAGCTGAAATAAATAAGCTTTCCTTTAATGTATGGTATGTTAGGATATTTGGGCGAGAGACAACTATTTGAAAATCTGGAATCTGAGGGTGCAAAAAAAGCAAAATATTGAGAAAATCGCTTTTAAAGTTGTCCAAATGAAGTCTTTAGCAATGCATATTCACTCACAAAAATACATTTTTGATACATTTACAGTAGGAAATTTACAAAATACCTTCATGGAACATGATTTTTACTTAATAATATAAAAATCGATCATTTTGACCCATACAATGTATTGTTGGCTATTGCTACAAATATACCTGTGTGACTTACGACTGGTTTTGTGGTCTAGGGTCACAAATAGATGACTTCAAAACGAATAGACAAAAACAAGCCACAAATATTTAAAGGTAGGCATTTCGCAGTAAAGCCGGTTCCCTGATTACCGCTAAATCGCCATCACCTGCTTTCAAATGGAGCGCCATTTAATAGCCAGAGCCGTAGTTCACTGATAAGCCACGTTCATATCGCAGATGAATCGCCTTCGATAATGAACGCGATATTTGCGTGGCTTATCAGTGAACTACGGCTCTGTCTGTTAAATGGCGCACCATTTGAAAGCAGGTGATGGCGATTTAGCGGTAATCAGGGAACCGGCTTTACTGACGAAATGCGCGTGAGAATCGCATGCGATATATCGCCCAGCCCTATTTAAAGGTGCCCAAGAATGCTTTTTCACAAGATGTAATATAAGTCTAAGGTGTCTCCTGAATGTGTCTGTTAAGTTTCAGCTCAAAATACCCCATAGATTTTTTTAAATTATTTTTTTTAACTGCCTATTTTGGGGCATCATTAACAATACACTGATTTTTTCAGCGCGCCGCCCCTTTAAATCGCGTGCTCCCTGCCACACTAGCTCTCGACTATTACAGCACATTTACAAAGTTCACACAGCTAATATAACCCTCAAATGGATCTTTACAAGATGTTCGTCATGCATGCTGTGTGCATACATCGAATCATGTAAGTTAAGTATTTATTTTGATGTTTACATTTGATTCTCTATGAGTTTGAGGCTATGCTTTGTGGCTAACGGCTAATGCTACACTGTTGGAGAGATTTATAAAGAATGAAGTTGTGTTTATGCATTATACAGACTGCAAGTGTTTAAAAATGAAAATTGCGACGTGAATACAGTAAGAAACGATGGTAACTTTAACCACATTTAACAGTACATTAGCAACATGCTAACGAAACATTTAGATAGACAATTTACAAATATCACTAAAAATATCATGTTATCATGGATCATGTCAGTTATTATTGCTCCATCTGCCATTTTTCGCTGTTGTTCTTGCTTGCTTACCTTGTCTGTGCACAGATCCAGACGTTAATACTGCCTTTCCTTGTCTAACGCTCGAACATGGGCTGGCATATATGCAAATATTGGGGGCGTACATATTAATGATCCCGACTGTTACATAACATCGTCGGTGTTATGTTGAGATCCGTGTGTTTTCCGGAAGTCTTTTAAACAAATGAGATTTACATAAGAAAGAGGAAGTATGGAGTCAAATTAATGCCTTAAAGTTTTGCCCAAAATAAAGTTTTGCAAAACAAAAAAAAGAATTGAGCAATAAAAAAAATGTTTTGCAAACAAAAATAAAGAATTGCAAAGGAAAAATAAAGTATTGAGCGGAAAAAAATAAGTTTTGCAAACAAAAATAATAAATTGCAAAATAAAATAAAGTAGTGCAAAAATAAAAATATAATCAATTACAAAAATCAATGACAGCTGTAATCCTATTTTATCTTTGCCACATTTTTCATGCTCAAACCTACTAAATCATTTGCAACGCTCATTTTATTCTGCGTTTCAGTCAAGCGTGCGCTCACGATACCGGTTTTTTTGCGCTGCACTTTTCTGTGCGGTTCTCTTTATGGCACTGGTTTGACGTGGGGGTGGAGTCAAGAAACGGGGGCACGCCTCCGCGAAATGCATTGGAGGGGAACGTAATCGGCGACAGGTGAAATAATTCTTTGACATGGTTAAAAATAATGAATGGTTTGTTTTTGTTGGTTTGTTTAGCATATGTTGTCGCCGATTACGACCCCCTCCAATGCATTTCTTATAGTATGACCCGTTGCGCTCTGTCTCACTGCCTGTATCCACTTTTGTGTCCTTAAACATTTGTTTTTTGGGGTCGACAGCTTATAAAAACTTATTTCTGGGTTTTTTAGCTTGTTAGCTGTACGCCTTGTCACACAGCACCTTTTAGGCATTGTTCTGTTTTTTGTAATGAGTCAGAAAAGACAAGAAGGCAGCCTGGAGACGGTTGGATTGTTTTTCCCCCGGTGGGCGTGGTTTTCAGATTATAATAAATGCGCTCTGTCTCTATGCTTGCCTGCGTCTCAATGTGCATACTATCCATCCTAAATAGTATGTGACACTAGTAATATTCAATACTATTTAGGGCGGATAGGGCGGATATTATGCACATTGGGAGGCAGATCTGTTCTGTTCCGATCTGCGTCTCCTGCCGATGACGTGTTTCGCGGGGCGTGCCCCCGTTTATTGACTCCACCCCCACGTCAAACCAGTGCCATAAAGAGAACCGCACAGAAAAGTGCAGCGCAAAAGAAAACCAGTATCGTGAGCGCACGCTTGACTGAAATGCAGAATAAAATGAGCGTTGCAAATGATTTAGTAGGTTTGAGCATGAAAAATATGTGGCAAAGATAAAATAGGATTACAGCTGTCATTGATTTTTGTAATTGATTATATTTTTATTTTTGCACTACGTTATTTTATTTTGCAATTTATTATTTTTGTTTGCAAAACTTATTTTTTTCTGCTCAATACTTTATTTTTCCTTTGCAATTCTTTATTTTTGTTTGCAAAACATTTTTTTAATTGCGCAATTCTCTTTTTTTGTTTTGCAAAACTTTATTTTTGTGCAAAACTTTAAGGCATTAATTTGACTCCATAAGGAAGCAATGGGGTTTGAAACTCAATGTATGTCTTTTCCATGTACTGAACTCTTGTTATTTAACTATGCCAAAATAAATTAAATTTTTGATTCTAGGGCACCTTTAACATAAAAAAGATAAATAAAAACCCCTCAATCTTTGCTATATTTGACATTTTAATTTCCTGTTAAATTCCCACTTAAAAAGGTCCTTTCTCTATAGACTGTACAGACAGAAGGTAATAATTCTATAAATCTATAAATGGCTTAGTTCCATTTATGGAAAATGTATTGTATTTTCATCAACTGTGACACGAGGTGTGAATCGGCACACAATATGGCTCGGTCCACTTCTGCAGTGCGGTTGTAGTCACAGAGCAGCTGCAATGCTACCTGCAGCCCCACTGGAGGGCAGATGGGTGCAAATACCAGCCAATGGCAGTTGAGCTCCATTTCCCCTCATGCTCAAGCACAGCAGGTGTATGCATACAGACCGAGCGCAATCTTCTAAGTGGCGTGAAACTGCAGTGCATTAAGAAGGTCTGAGATGCATTGGGAACCACAGTAGCTAATTAAATAGAAAAAGTCTCTCCATCTTGCTGACAAACAATCATAAAAGATTTACCAGAACTTCTAGCTGGTGAAACCTTACAGAGCAAATCAATGTCCCTCTTAAATTATACTGTATGTATGCACTGAAAACCCCTGTGTCTCAGCAAACAAACATACAATTTTTAAAGAGAATGTTCACCCAAAACTGAAAATTCTGTCATCAAGTCAAACCTGTATGATTCTGTATGAGATTTTTTATTTTTTTAACACCTAAAGGTCACAAAGTGAGGCAAACTTTCAGCCTATTCATTGTCAAAAAGAGAAAAATCTATGGCATGATCAATTATTTAAAAAGACTATCAGTTTCGTCATGGTTGGTTTTCTCGGTAACCATGGCAAGGCCACATGCATTATTAACATGTACAGGAACACTGGTGGTGAAGCTGACGGTAACTCACAGATCAGCCTCTTTCCGGGTCTGTTTACTGTGCCTGGACTCCGGGGGAAATCATGGAGCAATACGGGCGCTAATTATTTCCATCCACCCATGAATCCGAGGGATTAAAATGACTTTTTCTTTTTGGACCATGTAAGTCGACGCAATGGAGGAGGCTTTGATGACACCGGAGGATGGAAAGAGGCAGAAGAGGGTGAGATTCCGGGTGGCCTCGGGGAACAGCGGGCGGGTTTTGAAAGAGATGTTTAAGGATGAAGGGCCATCGGATTCACTGGATTCAGACTGCACCAGCAGCTCCGAGGCAGACCGGGCCAGCACTCCATCCACCAGCGGGGAGGCGAACGGCCACTTGTGTGGGTGCTTGGGGTCGGAGCTGGATGACAGTGGAAGTGAGCCTGATGACTTGCTGATGTTTGCAGGGGGAAGAGACAAAGTGTTGAGTACCAAACGAGTGAATATCCTCAGTAAAAACGGGACAGTTCGAGGAGTCAAGCACAAAGTCAGTGCTGGCCAAATACTCTTTGATAACTTGGCTAAAAACAATGGGGTAAGTCAGCTTTCACATCATCTCAAAATCTGGGGATGTCAATGCACATGAAATTGCAAACATTAGCATTATGAAAAACTGACATTATCAGACTACTGACAGCCGCTCGATGGCTTTCAAGAATTGTTTCTTGTGTCCTCAACAGGGTCAGAACCTCTTTCCTCAGCCGCTATTGGTTACAGAGCCTGTTCTCTTCTCTCAGACTTTGGGCAGACAAACGAGCTGTCCCAGTGAGCAAGATCACTGTACGATTAAAGATTAATGATGCATTTCTTTAAGTGTTTTGGCTGAGTTAATCATCTTAATGTATTCTCAGGACCTCTGCTTTGTTGTTAAGCACTAAAACAGTTGATGAAAGCTTATGTCTGATATCAGATAACCTATAACAGAGGGTAACAGAGGATAAATAATAGACTTTCAGAAACCCAATGAAAACTACTACATGTGAGGTCATTATTTAAATAATTTGATACAGGACAATTATACGGATAAAGGTACAAAAATGAGACAAGAGGAAATATTATACGTCAATGCTTCGCTCACAAAAAAAAAAATTGTGTTACCCCAAACTTTGCATTCATTCATGAGAAAAGCTTTTGAGTTCCCCCAAGAAAGTTTGCATTTGCTTGATAGAACTGCTTTTGCATTTATTCAAGAGAACGCAAAAGATTGCCAGAGCAAAACTGCGTTCTCTCGCAAAATGATTGTTTTTTCCCCAATAAACTTTGCTTGCAAAAGCATTGGAATATAAGGTGCGTTCATGCCCTGTTTTAATTATAAAGCAAATTTTCTGAGAGCTCCTACTTGTACCACATGACCACTGTACCATCGACAGCTGCACATTCATTTAGGCGCTGATAGTGTTGCCATATAAATGCATAATTCCCATTCCAAAGATGTGAACAGCTTTGATGTCACATGGGCTGCATCTGAAATCGCATACTCTCTTTATTTTGAATAAGTAATTACTTCACGACCACTAAAAAAGTATTCTGGTATGAATGCGTGTAGTATGAATTGTAATCTGGATGTTCCACATTTGCCATGTTTTCAATATCATGTACCAGCGTCAGTTGCGTTGTTTCAATACCATTCACAAATCCTTTCCCGTGGCCTCATGGGACATTAAAGTGTCCATCGTATGCACACATCTTGGTACTTTTTGCCTACTCTTTTATGAGTACTGTGAATTCGGACATACTTCTTTTGTCACATACTGTTGTTCGCCTACTAGGGAGGTATGCGATTTCGGATGCAGCCATGTGATTCACCCCAAACCAGTTCAGTGGAAATCCCGCCCTGAAGCTATTTCATTGGTAGGTTTAAGGATCGCCGTTTGTTATTGGCAATCAGGATGAGGTTTTGGGGATAGGGCTGGGCGATATATCGCATGCGATTGTCACGCGCATTTCGTCAGTAAAGCCGGTTCCCATACCGTTAAATCGCCATCACCTGCTTTCAAATGGAGCGGCATTTAATAGACAGAGCCGTAGTTCACTGACAAGCTACGCAATTTCGCGTTCATTATCGAAGGCGATTCATCTGCGATAATAAATGCGATATTGCGTAGCTTGTCAGTGATCTACGGCTCTGTCTATTAAATGCCGCTCCATTTGAAAGCAGGTGATGGCGATTTAGCGGTAATCAGGGAACCGGCTTTACTGACTAAATGCGCGTGAAAATCACATGCGATATATCGCCCAGCCCTATTTGGGGA
Source organism: Megalobrama amblycephala (assembly GCF_018812025.1). Taxonomy (NCBI): domain Eukaryota; kingdom Metazoa; phylum Chordata; class Actinopteri; order Cypriniformes; family Xenocyprididae; genus Megalobrama; species Megalobrama amblycephala. Next base: position 17,193,627 of record NC_063066.1, on the reverse strand, counting down.
GCATTACTTTTAAAAAACAGGATGCAGTGTTGGGGAGCATTACTTTTAAAATGTAATGCATTACAACATTGCGTTATTCCCTACAAAATTAACTAATTCAGTTACTTTTCATGTAAAGTAATGGTTACATTATTTTGCGTTACTTTAAAAATATAATATATAGTATGCTCACACAACATGGGGACAGGAGAACAGTCAGTTAATAAATGGGAAAACAAAGCAACTTGAGTTACTTATTTAAAAAAGTAACTTAGATATTTACTTTAAGTAATACATTACTTTTCTTGTTACTTGAAAAAAGTAATCTGATTACGTAACTCGTGTTACTTGTAATGTGTTACCCCAACACTGAACAGTATACTGTGATTGACGTCCAATGAAATCTTTAGAATCGGCTGCAGGGCGGGATTTCCACTGAACTGATCGATTTTCCACTAAACTTGCGATTGCAGCAATAGTTATTTGTTATTTCTTACACCTTTTTTCTTTTGTGAGCGAATGCAGTGTATCTTTGAGGAGGAACTTTTTGTGAGAAAACGTAAAAATTCTTACATGCAAATACAACAATTTTGGGGGAACATAAAAATTTGGCAAACAAACGCAAAAGCATTAAAATAAAGCCTCCGTAAACAACTGTTGAAAATGTTGATTCTTTAGCTTGGGTCTGTTTCATAGTGTCATTGCTTTATATAATAAAATATAGGGCCTACACCTTACTCTGCTAGTGAACTTGGGGCAAAACTGACTTAACCATGACACCAGTTGGTTAAAAGTCCACTGTGCTGCAAAAATATCAGTTTTGAGAACAGTTCTAGCATCATTTGTTTGGAGATGAGACTTTTAGTTTGATATTTTATTATCTAATGCAACGACAGTCCCAAATAGTCCTGTTCAAATGCGTATGAGCCACTGTATTTTCTGCTCCTGCAACACAATTAACAATTTTTGTTAATCAAAAACAGCTAAACCATCACCACCTTTGTCACCTAGCATGGTTCAGTATGTTAATATAGTAAAACATGTAAACGATTTATGAGCTATTATTTGATGTCAGATAAGGATGGTAAAAATCAGTGGTGTGACAATATGTGTCACTGTAAATCAAAGTGCACTATAAATGCATTACTGCAGGTTTTATTGGCACTTCATGCTTTAACGCATGTACTTGACTTACAATGTGTACTGTATTTGCACTATGCTTGCAGTAGTGTTCTTTTTGGAATTTGAGGGCTAGTACAATTTTTCCTCAACTAGAAAATGTTTCTTGTAAGATTACATTAAACAAACTAACATAATGCTACAGTTGCACAAGGTAGTTACAGGTCCATCTTCACATCAAAATGTGTGAAGATTGAGTCTATTTTTGTTCTTTACAAAGGAAAAAAAAAACACCCAGCTTCACACTTCATGGGAGCTGCTCTTCTAAGAAAGGATGCTGAAGGACATTCTCAAGAACAGTGACTCAAAAAATCAATACTGCTGCCTCATGTTACCTGCAAAAGCTGCTGCAAACCTTATACACACAGACTTAGAAAGTTAAAATAGCTTTATTTTGCTTTTCACTTACAGTTAGAACTGCACTTTAAAGATATCAAACTGATCTATTCTTTTAATTCGGAATGTTTTGTTGCAATTTCCTTTTGCTCACTCTTGGAATAAAGTGAGATGTGTCATGATTAGATTGATTGCTTTGAGAGAGAGCCTCTCTTGTCTAACACCAGACTTCTATGGTTTCTTTCTCTCAGCCAGAACTGACTCTAGAGTTTGGGCGAATTGTAATCTACACCACCAGTTTTCGAGTGGTCAGGACTACATTCGAGCGATGCGAGCTGGTCCGAAAGATCTTTCAGAACCACCGGGTGAAGTTCATAGAGAAGAACATCGCTTTAGACAGTGAATATGGAAAGGAACTGGAGACACGCTGCAAACGAGTGGGTGAACCTCCCTCACTGCCTGTGGTCTTCATTGACGGACACTATCTAGGGGTCAGTGGTCAAACTATTGCTCCAAAACCATATCAAAGCCATATCTGAAAATCATTATACTAATGTTTGAACTCGGAATAATGATTTGTGTATGTTTTGCACATCCAGGGTGCAGAGAAAATACTTGCAATGAATGAATTAGGGGAGCTTCAGGATCTCCTCACCAAAATTGAGGTAAATATTGATATTTTACACTAAAATATAGGTCCCAAAATGGACTTTCTGCATAGAAGAATCATTTTGGGTTAAAGGGTTAGTTCACCCAAAAATGAAAATTCTGTCATTAATTACTCACCCTCATTTCGTTCCACACCCATAAGACCTTCGTTCGTCTTCGGAACACAAGATATTTTTTGATGAAATACGATGGTTCAGTAAAGCCTGCATTGTCAGCAAGATAATTAACACTTCCAGATGACCAGAAAGCTACTAAAGACATATTTAAAACAGTTCATGAGAGTACAGTGGTTCAACCTTAATGTTATGAAGTGACAAAAATACTTTTTGTGCACCAAAAAAACAAAATAACGACTTTATTCAACAATATCTAGTGATGGGCGATTGAAGCTTCGAAGCTTTACGAATCTTTTGTTTAGAATCAGTGGTTTGGAGAGTGAAAGTCACGTGATTATTTTATGTCACAACGAGGCTTTGTTATGTCATAAGTGTTTCAAAATTTCAAGGGTTCACCACTGGGAGGCGTGACTTTGGCAGTTTGATACATGCTCTGAACCACTGATTCGAAACAAAAGATTCGTAAAGCTTTGAAGCTTCATGAAGCAGTGTTTTGAAATAGCCCATCACTTGATATTGTCAAATAAAGTCGTTATTTTGTTTTTTGGCGCACAAGAAAGTATTCTTTTTGCTTCATAACATTAAGGTTGAACCACTGGAGTCACATGAACTGTTTTACATATGTCTTTAGTAGCTTTCTGGGCATCTGGAAGGCCTCACTGTGCCATCGAATTTTATCAAAAATATCTTAAACAATTTGAACGAAGCTCTTACGGGTGTGGAACGACATGAGGGTGAGTAATTAATGACAGAATTTTCATTTTTGGGTGAACTAACCCTTTAACAGTTCTTAAAAGAACCATTATAAAGGTTCTTTATTGGCATCTATGGTTCCATGAAGAACCTTTAACAAGCTTTCCATTACACAAACGGTTCTTTAGATTATTAAAATGTTCTTCGCACTAAGAAAAAAATGGTTCACTGAAAGGTTCTTTGGGGATCCCAGAATTATTATTCTTTGCAGTAACCCCTATACCTTTATTTTTAAGAGAGTAGTGTGAAAAATATTTTAATAATCAGAACCATAAATGTCAATAAAGAACCTTTATTTTTAATTGTAGAATAAACCAACAGCCTACATAAAATATATGTACATAAGAAAGACATTGGTTCCAATTGCTCAAGTAAAGTCAAAAGTCAAATCTAGTTTATTGCCATAGTTTATTCCTTAAAAGAAAACAGAACCACTTATGAGAGGAAAGGTTTATTATTACAGGTCATTTTATCTCTTTACATCAGTGATTTATTACATTACATTTATGCATTTGGCAGACATTTTCTATATGTTCGTTTCTTAAACAAATAGTAAATGTCAATAATTTACATAGGTTCCCACCAGTAATTACAAATACCTTTATTTTTGTGCATTTACATAAGCACTGCAAAACAGCCCAAAATAGTAGATAAAGTCAAGCTTGCACTTGTCTTATTTTATAAATAAAGCATCACTTAAATTGTATCTTAAAGAGCATCTGCACACGCACAGGTCTGGTGTTTCATTTAAATTCACTCCCATTTTTCTCTGTCTGACCGTAGAGGGTTCAGCACCCCGACACATGCCAGACGTGTGGGGGATTTGCCTTTGTCCCGTGCCCTATGTGCCATGGCAGCAAAATGTCTGTGTTTCGCAACTGCTTCACCGACTCCTTCAAAGCTCTGAAGTGCACAGCGTGCAACGAGAACGGTCTCCAGCCCTGCTCCAGCTGTTCTCACTAAGGTCCTCTTCAAGTGCCTGCAACCCATTCCCAACACCATCTCCACCCCCATAAGCCATGTATAAAACAAGAGATGCAGAAAGAACTGCTATTTGTGAATAAACCATTTTTATAGAAAACTTAATTTGTCTACAGATGTAGTTTTTACCAAATTTGCTATTTAATAATGATTATTTATTACAGCATAGGCTTTTTGTCACATGACAACAGATGTCTTGCAACATTACCCAATCCAACAGCATGGACACTGTCTGTCACTGTAAATAAATATACCAATTAAGTAAATTAACTACTGGTTTAGAGAGGCATATCATCTTTCCGAGCCCTATGATCCCAGC